>NW_010188983.1:893-37996 GCF_000695765.1 Mesitornis unicolor | reverse complement strand
TCCAACTCCTAAAACTCTGTGATTCTGTGTGAGTGTGAAAATTTATTCACAGGTATGTTTACGAATGTCCCTGGGGTAGATATGTATGTCTGTTTTGCCAAATGTAAAATTACTCTGTCTCTCAATTTCTTCTGTCCTGTCAGTGTTATTTGAAGATATGACTGTGCTGCTGTAGTAGAGAATTTATGAAGTGGAAAATGCAAAGACAAAAAAAGTTCAAAGGTAAATTTTAAAGCTCTAGTGGGCTTTCTTTATAGTGGAAGAACTTGAAAAATGCTGATGAGAATCAACATTTTCTCCAGTAACCCATTCAGGAGGGAGTGATACAAATACAGTGAAACCTTAAGAGGAATGATGATAGGAACATGATATATAATATTGTTGTGGTGGATGCCACCACATAATATTGATACATATAATCTTCTGAGTTATTTTTATTGCAGAGAGGTAGGTCAGCCCATGGCACAGTTGGTTTTGGTTAGGCAAGACCCTGGAAATAAGAACCTACGGTGAGAATCAGAAGGGCTTGGTTTCTGCTTTGATATCTAATTACAAGCAATTTTTTGAAGCCAAATTACATGTGGGCAACAGAATACTATTGACCGGAGGAAGCAGTCATGATGGTGTTTGACCATGTCTGTTCCAGGCTGCAGTTTATATGTAAATAAAGCAAATTAAATGTGGGCTGGACTTGAATTCACCATATTTTTTTTCATTGGCTAGGAAGACCTAAATACTTGCTATTGCTTGGCAGAAGGTCAGCTTTCAAAATAGACAGCACCATCAAAAGAAGCAGCAGAAACACAGACCTGACTGGGAGACCTAAAACACTGCACCAGTTAGAGCTGTAAGGAAAGGTGATAAATCAATTGCCTAATCTACAGAAAGTTTTCCAGGGCAGGCTCTACTCAGCTGCAGGGAATTAGCTAACCTCTCCCTGGGCAGCTGGGATTGTCCTTCCATTTTGCTCCTGAAACTGGGCTGCAGTAAGCTCACTGGTTATGAGAAGCCATGTGTATTTACAGAGATGTCTGTCATAAAGATTCTTTGTGTATGTTTCTTACATAAAGTTCAATTCTTCAAGTACTGGCACCAAACCAGAGAGGATGTGAAAAGAGGGTAAGGTCTTTGAGACAGGGATAGCCTTTTGCTGTATATCTGTAGTTTGTGGTTGGGAATGCTAAGTGCCAATATGATACAAAGTTGGGGAAGAAGGAGGTTTTTTGCCCTACTTAGTGAGCAGAAGAGGAAGAATGGTTTTCTGCAGTCAGTTGCTTTGGGCTGTGTCTGTGCTAGCAAAAATGGTTGTTTCATGTTTTGGTATCTCCTGAATGTTTCTGCTGTCTAGCTTAAAATACTCTCTTTTGGCTCTGCTTTTTGACATCCATATGATTAATTACCCATACTGCAAAGCTTAGTGGACACTTCTGCCACTGCTATGTTACTGTTTGAGAAGGGTAGGCTGACATCTACATGTCTCCATATAAAAATTAGTCTTGGGTTTTAGATGAAAAACTACGCCCACTGGGGAAAATAATTTTTTTTTCTGGTTTTACGCAGTGCTGGTGGAAATTCAGTTGTTGGATCCACAGACATTTCTGCTAGTCAAAGATGCTGCTAGAGCTGAATTCCCTATTCCAGCCTTCTGGACTGGCTGACGCTCTTTATTCCTGTTAGGGAGAGAATCCAGTGTGTTTAGCTGTGCAGAAATTGCCAGGTTGCCCCTCAGTCTCTGACATTTTTCACTTCCCAAGAGGGCCTGTTTCTGCTTTCCTTCTGCTAGAGCATTCTCAGAGCTTAATTAAGCAGGCAGGAAATAGCTTTATTATAATGAATGATGTTCCAAGTTAGCAGTTCATTTATTAGTTTATAGCAAATTGTCATGATTTATGAGTTAATGAAGTCAGATGTATGAATGAGAAACAGAACCTTCCAAACAGTTTCATAATGCTACGTTATTTTTATAAGCTTGGTAGTGTGATGAATTGGGCAGCCCCCCAAAAGTAAACTAGCAAATCCAATGCATGCTCTGTAACAGTTTGCACCATCTCCCCACTCCCTCTATGTCTAGAAGGACAAGAATGAGGGGGAAGCTATTTGGCTGAGCCCCAGACAGGATAACAGGAAGGTGACTCCAGCTGGCACAGAAAAGCAGGATGAACTGGCAGACACTAAGGTAACTCCTTGTACTCTGGTATGTTGATCTATCTGTTATCTACGCAGATGAGAATTTAGGGACCTGATAGACTTAACCTGATAGACTTCTGTGGGTTCCCATGTAGATAAAGTGTAGAACTACTATTTTGGGTTTCTGTCTTGCATCTCATTGGTGTTGTTTCCTGATGTGTAATAAATCTGTCCTACTGTCTTAGAGCAGAGCTACAGTGCAGTAGAATTTTTATTATCATTAATATTTTTTAATTATAATTTTTTTAAAGTACCAGTGCATGCCTTTAGGAGTCTGGGATCTTTGCCTCATCTAGTTGGGGTGTCAGATGCTGAAGTGACAAACCCAGTGTGACTATAGCTGTGGCCTTGCCACATCTGAGGCACTCGGAGCAAGACAGATTCTGAGAGCTGCATGTGAGGCACTCAGAATTATTAGAACTAAGTAATAAAAGTTAGGTCTGTACTTAAAAATAGACAGAAGCACCTTTTGGGACTTATATGCAATCACATCTTAGCATGGCAGAAACAGTATAATGTAGTTACTTTTGAGGTTGCATCTCTACATTATTTGAAATCTGTTGGAGTAGTCTCATTTCCACTGAAAACTCAAAAAATAATCTTTGCCTTTGCACTGCTCTTTATTCCCATCATTTGGGAGATATTGTGCTGTGCTGTAGGTGTTGTTAACGCAGCACAAGAATCCTAAGTAATTGCAGCTCATTATTCAAACTTCTGCTGGTGCTGATGGATTTGTCTCCTTAGCCACCTGTGTCTCATTTTGTCCACAAGATGGTGTTGATATTCTGCCCTTATTGTGAGCTGTGTCAATGAAACCTTCGTTTAGCCACATACCCTAAAAAGAGCTCACTATTAGATAACCTTTAGCACCACCTGAGTGAGACCCCTGAAGGCCAGACAAACATTTACACAGTAAACCTTATTCCCATGAAGTAGGGGAGGTGTAGGAAAGCGAATGCCTTGTGGCATTCCCAAAACCGTGACCCTTCAATAAGCTTGAACAGCTTTTTGGCAGTTTGCAGACTAAAGGGGACTAATGCCCACTCATCTGTCTGTGGCGGCCTGGCCCCCTTTAGCCTGTGGGATGTGGGCAGTGTGGAGACCTCAGGGACTGTCCACTCTAGAATAAATGAAGTTGCATCTTGATACCAAATACTGAATTTTACCTATGAAGTGCTGGCAAACGCCAATGATAGCAGCACTAGAGGTTACTGCTGTGGTGCTAGTAGCTTTCCTTCAGTCTAACTTAAGGGATGTTTTAAAACAATTTTTGTTTCTTCATCTTGTTCCTGTTGACTCTTGGATCAAAGTAAGTGAAAAAATGTCAAAATGTTTTTCACTTGTAGGTATCATTTGTTTGATCATACATAAAGTAGTATTTCTTAGCATCAAAAAGTGCATATCTATATATGTGAAAGCCATTGCTGTGGAGTGCAAGGACACAGTCAGACATTTCCTGTCTGGCTGTATTGTTTAGGCTTGCATGGGGTGTCAGAAATGACATTAGGACCAAATGAGGATTGTTCTCTGCCTTTTGAAACCTCCCTCACATGGGCTGAGAGCCACAAAAAATGTGTTGACATAGCCATTAATTTCAAAACTGTGGCCCAAAAGCCATACATTTATAGGGTCATTCTCCATTCTTTTAGATTTCTCATTGAGTTTCCATTATATCTCTTCTCTACTGGAAATTTAAACCAAATATTGGTATTTCATTGAGCTATGATACAGGTGAGATTTCTGTGGGTGATATGGTTTGTCTCAGCAGTTCCTGTTCTCTCAGATTACTGTCCAGAATATTTTCTTCTGTCAATGAAAATATACTGCTCACTTTTAGAAACAGAAAATGTATTTGGAAGAACCAGGAGTTAAGAGGAACTGGAAGTAGTTCACATTACCCTTAAACAATTCCAAGTCATTAGGACAAAATACAATTTAAGTTTCTACAGAAGCAGCAATTGCCTGTTAATTGCACATTATTTCTTTTGCAAACTGAAATCTCATCTTGGTAGTTCATCAGCGATGCACTTTTGAACAACAAATTTAAATTCAAACACAATCTTTTTCTTCTGTCAATGAAAATATACTGCTCACTTTTAGAAACAGAAAATGTATTTGGAAGAACCAGGAGTTAAGAGGAACTGGAAGTAGTTCACATTACCCTTAAACAATTCCAAGTCATTAGGACAAAATACAATTTAAGTTTCTACAGAAGCAGCAATTGCCTGTTAATTGCACATTATTTCTTTTGCAAACTGAAATCTCATCTTGGTGAGACACAATCTGTCCTCTTTACTCGTTTCTGTATATTACTTTTGAGTCAGCAAGGCACTGAAATAGCTGTGTTAGGTGACCTGCTTGATGTTTCTAGGCAAGTTGGAGAGAGCTTGGCCCTAGCTAGCTAAACTATTAGTTTTTCTGCAGTTGACTAGTGAGCAGTATGATTGCCATTGAGTGCAAGACATCCATGTAGAACAGGAAGTAATAACACTTTAAAAATATTGTTAAAAGTACCATTACTTAACACTTTACGATGTCAGTAATTAGATAAATACTTTATATAAAAAAGTATTTGGTTTACCACAGGCTTTTCCTCTCATGGGGAAAAAATGGCCATTGCATCCTTCAGTATGGAAGTGGCAACAGTGACTTTTTCTGGGTGTGTTGGCTTCCTGTTCCCAAGAGTCATGAATTTTGAAGACTAAGGAATTGTATATATCCACCCTTCCTTTCTGGGCAAGAAAGTCTGAACCAAATTTCTTTGGTCTTGCGATGGCTGACATCAGAAGCTGACATCTCATGTTGCAAGGTGTTTGTGGTGCCATAAGGAGTTCCTGAAAGGAAGGGTGAAATGGGGGTGGCTGTTTTGATTTGAAACAAGGCAAGGAGAAACCTCATTCTTCTATAAAGTAAAGGCCTGCTAAAACAGTCCCCTGCAGCACCTTGTTCAGTGTACCTGCCCTGACTTTGTTTTGAAGGGATAGGTCTCTCTAGCTTCCCCCCCAACCTTATTTATAAAGCCCCATTCCTTGGGAGAACCAAAGGCTCTCACAGGGATGGTAAATATAGTCACAAAAGGAGGAAAAAAATTAATTGTAAAGACTGAGTTACTTGGCCATGATGAAAAAGGAAATCAGACAAGGCATGGAGATAAATAATCTATGTCTTCTGTGTGTGTGGCTTGTACTTTAACCACATTGCCATTCTTTTTCCTATATATCCAGTAATGTGCGGCCACTGGCCAAGAAGAAGCAGGGAAGACAATTGCAGTGGTTGTCCTTATCAATTGTTAAGCAATGATTTCACAATTGCAGATCATTTTCTTCATTGTGAAGCTAAGAGACCAGGCTGTACTGCACCACTGGTGTCTGCAGAAACCAGCGTATTCAGATCCTGCCCCTGCTTTTGCTAAAAGATAAGCACAGTGTGACGCAAAAAGTGATTTCTTTCCTAAACAAGAAGAGATTTATAACCGCCAAACACTCAAAGTATGCCCAGGAAATACCAAAACCTAAACTCTTTGCAATGGTTTTCAAGGTGCAGTCATTTCTGTGATAGCTTGGCCCCCGAGTTCAGCTTGCAAACCTTTTCTAACTGGAGCGAACAGGTTTATTTCACTATACCAAGAGTCCATGTTTTCTCACAGCAGCCCTGATCCCTGCCTTGCAGCTTATCTCAGGAAGGAAAAAAATTTAAACATTTCTTTAGTGTTGACTAATAGCGTTAAAGTTACAGCAGGATGTCGATTAACCTGTTCTGACACGTTTGCCTGTGGCAGCAGCTTGTTACAGACAGGCCAGAGCAGCCTCTGTAACGGGCAGCTTTATCAGGGCTTGGGTCAAAGGCCTGTAGGACCCGAGGTCTGAGTTATATGTTTGCACACACCATGTGTTGGGCTGAACATCCAGCTCAGTAAGGTATGAGCAGTGTCAGGGTGTCACTAATGGCCCAGCATTGCCAGGTTTGGGGTAATTTGGAATAAACTTGCCCCCAGCTTGCAGTCAAATGTACCTTCTCCATAGCACTGGCAGCTTCCCTCTGGTGTGCCTTCTCATGTGGGTCTTCTTGATGGTGTGAGCTCAGCTGGGAGCCTTTTGCTTTGCAGGGCATTTTCAGAGCCTCTTCTGTCTGCTGGACCACCTATTTTCATTAACCTGACATTGCTTCTCTATTGAGTTTGCTTAAAGCTGGCCCTATTGCAAGGAATTCAGGCAAAGCCTGTAAGTAATGTGGTGCAATTTCCTTAGGAAACAAACTGAAAAATAGTTTTTTGTTTTCCCTGCTGGTTCAGAAGAAATAACAGTCGTTTCAGATGTGTTCATGATGCTTTCTACTTGCCTTTGCATTAGAAATGCAAAGAGTTGCATTGTCTGTGTGAGTCCTTCCATTTAACAGCTCCTTCTGTTCTCCTGCAGAGGTAAGTGTTGTTCCTGTCCATTTTCTGAGAGAGAGAGGAAAAACTGCACCATGCTGTGGGCTCTCCTGAAATAAAAAAGGAAACTGATACCCAGCTGCAATTACAGCTCTCACTTCCTGATCTCCACTCCTGGGCTGTACTTCAAAGCCATCTTTAGACCCATCTGCACTTTCCCTTTTCTTTTTCCCCTCCTTTCCTGGTGGACTTTGACATCAGGACTGCAGATGTACAAATGGGCTGGAAAGTTTGGTTTCTGGTTTGGTACTGGGGCTAGATCCTCTAGCTGCAAGTCACCTTCTGACGTGGGGAAGAACCATCTCACGTGTTTTACAGGGGAAACCACTGAGCTGCAGAGACAAATGTGTCTGCCCTGTCATTGCCCAAGAAGTTTGTGACTAATCCATGGGGAGAGTCCTGATTTCCTAAATTAGTCTAGAGTAAACCAAGCTGTGGGCTATTCTTCCTGTGATCTGACACAACTTGGAACAGATGTCTGGTTTACACTAAAGGTTGAAGCTGAAAGCCTTGTGAGTTTGCTTCTCCACAGCAACCATAGGAAAGTTTATCTGATGTTACGCTGCGTATGGGGAAAGTGTTTCCTTTGGTTGCTCTGTTTTAAATTAGGAAATGGCCAATTAAAAACCAGGAAAACTGTGAAAATAACTGCCACAGAATGTCATCAAAGCAGAAGACATAGTACAGACACCTACGTGGATAGTGAGACACTACTGCTATTTAATGCAAGTAAACTTCAGAGGGCTACTTTTGGCTACTCTGGGACATAGCGAATATGTTGCTAAGTGGGTGACCTGTAAAGAGAAATTGGGGGGGGGGGAGGGAAGGCAAAGCAATTTGATATTTCAGGCAGGCCATTTGCCTGCTCTCTTAAAATTCAGCAGGCAGTGATAAGAGAGCAAAAGGAATGGTGGAAAAAAGTCCTTGAAGCTGCTGTAATAAAACAGCCCGTGTAAATAATTGAGCAAAGACTGGTATAATTCCCCCCAAACTGTTCCCTGACTTACTCCTTGCCTGAGGCTGAGCTGACTCCCATCTGGGCAGAAAGGGCTGGCCAAAAGTGTCCCATGGAGCCTCCCTGCAGCACGGTGAGGGCTGCAATGGTGAGCCAGGACCTGCTCTTGAGGGGCTGTCAGGTTCTGTACTGTGGAAGCTCTTTGGCTCTCAGAAAATGACCAATGGCATATGGAATCACAGAGAGTGAGATTTAAACCTGGTTAATACTTGTAACAGCAGCCCGAGTGTCTTCCGTCTGGGAAGATTATACCTTGACTGGTTATCTGCTGGTTTGGATAGTGGGCTCATATGAGCCTCAAATTATTTCAACCACGCTCAACTATGCTGTGGCAGTGGAGTGAGGCATATCTGGAACCTCGAGGACTGTAGGCTTCTTTTGGCCACTGGGAGAAGGTTGGGATGGTGTCACACTTGTGCCAACAGCCCATGGGAATTGGGCAAATGATAGGAGAAGGAGATTACATGTTAGCAGACAGAGATGCAAGTTTGATGAAGACATGGAATATCTTGAGAACAGCCAGCTGTTCTTGTGAGGAAGTAGCACTGACTATTGCTAGTCTCGCAGCATGTGGGGAAACTTAGGCACAGAGCTTTTGATTTACCTCTCAAAATCAGAGAATCAATGGCAAAGACAGACTAGGATACTGGTTTCCAAATCCCCACTATTATCCTTTGCTTTGCTGTCTCTTCATAAAGAGAAATCTGTGCCCTTATACTTCTTGCCTGTTTCGTTTGTCACATTGGACTTCACTTCTTTGGAATAAATGCATAATTGACAATGTGAACACCTGGGTCATAGTTAGACACACACTGCTCACAGTCTTTGAGGGCCTGTAACTATTTATGTCATAGCCTAGATAGACACTTCTAGTTACTGACCATTCTGAAAATGTAACCTCCTTAAAGAACAATTTTAATTAAACTGCTAAATATCTCATTAAATCCGATTTGATTAATGAAAAGTTGAGTATATAGTCGACCATGTGGTCTTGAGCAAATCACTTATGTACTTTGTGCTTCAGTGGCAGAAAGTGGTCTAAAAATCAGATCCCTGTACCGCTAACTTTTAATTATACTGCCAATATGAATATTTGATTAAAATACTTTGTATTTTGACAGAATTAATTTAAAACTTTTCTGCACAAAAAGAACGATCATCTCCTGCCTTGTAGATATTTATGAAGAATTGTTCAGCAAGAAAGGACACATAGAAGGAGAAAGTGGCCTTGCTTTTCCAGAGGAGCCAGTGACCTTGGACTTCTCTGTTTTGGAGATTCTTAAAGAAAGGCCTTTCCTGAGTGGACCAAGTGGCTGCACTGAAAATGAAGCCGTGTGTGTCTTTAAACAGATGCCAGAGATTACAGTCAGTTTCGAAATTTTAGGGCACCAACTGCAGTGGCACTGCCTGATACACAGTGTAAACAGAGCAAAGAGGATCGATCTTTTGTTACCTGCTTTTACTTATATTTCTTGTAGCCCCTTTCTATGAAGAGTACAGTGTATTGGGAGACAACTGTCACTTTCTAAATTGAGTGTGCTCCTTTAGCTACACAGCTGCCTCACATCTTGAGAAAAAGAATCCTTTTGCTTGAGAAAGCTCCCTTAGGCAGCCTCATGATGTAGCCTGATTTTTACAGACTCTGGGTGCTATTTCGTAAATTCATCCTCATTTTATGTAGACTTTTGAGAGTGGAACTCTTTTAATCCGCACATGTGGCAGATGGAAGTCTTGCAGGTACCTGGGCAGGAGCTTGTGGTGTCTCTGCTGCAGGGGACCCTGCAGGGGTTGCTCATCCAGGTGTGTGCTGGGGCACATCGGTCTGCTCATCCCTAGGAGACGTGATTAGGGGTTTGACCCCAACAGGATTTGCAAACAGAGCTTTGTGCTTTTGTGCGTGGCCCACAGACATATGCTGAGAGCTTTGCTTCAAATAAAATGAACATATCTCGGCTCAGAGCAGTCAGCCCTGCGCCATCTTCTCTGGATTTCTTTCATCTAATAAAAATATTTATCTACCCAAGCAATAAGTCTAATGTAAGTTGGCTTTATTACTGTAGTGACGTGGAATGGTTGGTTGCTGGGTGACCTTGCTTCTGATTTTATGGTCTAGGCCAGGTCTGGCAGCAGAGGTGTGGCCACACATTGCACTCCATTGTCAGGCTTCTCCTGTGATGATCAGAGGTTCGGTGTCAGCTCTCGTGTTGTTCTCTGGAAGCCATCAACATTTGCCATTTCTTATGTGAAAACCAGGATCCACGAGGGTCTGAGGGAGATAGATGCCTGACGAGAGGAGCTGTCAAGGCTTAAAAGAAAGGCCAAGCTCTGTGAAATCCAGCGAGGAACTGGGAACTGCTACCTTGGATTAGACCAGTGACCATAAAACTAGTGCGTGGCTTCTTGCAGGGCTTTCGCAAACTGGAATACTGGAGCCTGCATGGTTTGCTTTGGTTTTGCTTGGATGGTGATTTAATGTTTTTTCATTGGAAACCAAAGTTGTTCAACTAATCAGACATGGAAGAAAATGAAGGAGCAGATATTTTGGAAACCAGCTCTGTCTCTAATGGTCCTTGGTGCAAGGTGAGGACATTTTTTTTTCCCAATTACAGAAAATATTATCTCTTTCTGCTGTTTACAAGTGACTTCAGTAAACCATTGCCCTTGGGCCAGACTGCACACAACCTCTGCATTAGCCTTTGTAAACAACTTCAGAAATTCCTTAGAGCAAGGTTGTGCTAAACATTAGAAATAGAAATGAAATCGTAATGTTTGTGGTCAAGCGACTGTCATCCACCTCACTGAAAGTTTCAAATATCTGAGTAACTACAGGTTTCTGTGCTGTGGAAACTACCAAAATAGTTTTCTTAGGTGTTTGGAAAATCCAGAAACTTATTACAATTTTAGCAAAGCCACTGCTTTAAGATTTGCAGGTCAAACGTGTTTAGTAAAACCGCAGCAAGGATAGGGTAAGATAAGCATTAACTCGAGCAAACAGTTGGACAATTAAAGTGCATGGAACTTGGTGTCCAGCAGCAAACTCATTCTCCCAGAGAGCATTTAACCTCCCTAATGGGTCAGCTGTGCTCCATGTCAAACCCCGCACAGTGAGGGTTGGAGATTGTTTTCTGTTTGCTTGTGTCTGTAATTTGATCTCGTGTAACAACATTGTCCTCAGCTCACATGTAACCACAGGGGTAGCTCTGACATCCTGTCTGAAAAAAAACCCTTGTTGTTTCCTGTGCTTGAAATTTGAAAGATTTCCAATTTGGACAGGTTAGCGTGTTTATATTAATCTCATCCTGTTACATGAAATTAAATGATTAGTATATTGGGAGTTTGGCATTCTATAGCCATTTTGGTTTCCCAAAAAATACTGGGGTTTTTTGTCCTCCCAAGTTTTGGAGGAGACTGGTGGCAGTGTTGCTATTGCCTGTGCTGAGGCCAGGATTTCAGTCCAGACATTCGTGCTTTGGAGATGGAGCCTCTGGGAGATTGTGTCAGGAATGTGCCAGTTTCGATCTTAGCTCAGAATTGCCTTTTCTTGATAGGAGTTACTGGAAATTAAGACAGAGCACTTAGGAAACTGGCAATCTGCAAAATATCTGAGCGTTTGCTACTCGTTAAAAAACATTCATAGCGAATACAGAAATGTGTGTATCTAATGAAAATATGTTTGGTTTCAAGAGCTGGTCAAGCAAAAGAAACACAATCACCTCGTCCTGTTGGAACATCTGCTCAGCATTGATCGCTTGGTGCACCTCCCGCGGTACTGCCTGGCCAGTCGTTCTCATTAGTGCTTCAGGTCCTTCTCTTTGAGTGTCTCCAACAGAAAATATGCATTGCTGTTGCATTTGCTGCTTGCTATTTTTATTTCCTTGTTTACAAAGCTGGATGTCCAGTTAAAAGGCAGAAGCAAGCCACACTCAAAAATAAAAAAAAAGAAACAATGAAAGCAGTTTGTAAAGACTGAGGCTGAAAATTATTCACTCCAAATATTTGGCAAGTGGGCAACAATAACAACATATGTTCACAGAACTCTAGACCAGTTTGCAATCAAAATGTCTGTGTTTTCACAGTATATATTATTCATCTTGGTCTCTGATTTCTGTGCAGGCAGCGGAGAGTTAGAAACTGATTTCTGGAAGTGGCAAACAGCTGTACCCTTTGCTTAGTCAAATTTTTCTATGTCTGCAAGTGTGCCTTGTTTCAAGCATATTGGCATTGTTTTAGACACCGAGATGTGAGTTCATGGGAGCTTGGGCAGGATGCATGATTGTGGCAGGAGAGAATACAGTGAATAATAGTATGCACACTCTTATGGCCCAAAATTTCACAGTATAGGCGAAGTTTCACACACTACTGTTTCATGGCTCATAGAATATTATTTTACTTCTGTAAACCTGGGATTTTTCTAGTTTTTCCTTTAAAAACTGTAAAAGCTTTCTTTGTCCCCCTGAGAAAAAGCCAGAGGATTTTTTTAACCATATTTTAGTTACATCGACTGCAGTCTTTAAACTTTTACTTCGATGTGATAGCACATTTTTCTCAATAAGTATTGAGAAATAATATTGAGAATAGCTCATTAACCATCTGTTCAGCAACTGTCTTTGGATTTTTTTCAAGTGCAAATTTGTGTTTGCAAATAACTTTGTCTGAGTTTTATTATGGGTACAAATGTTACTCATTAGAGCCTCTTTGTCAGCATCCGAAAATGTGGCAATTGAAGATGCAGCTACAAATATTTGTGTCTGTGTTCCCTATCTTAGTTTAAGAGGGTTCAATCATGTTTCAAGATCCAAGTGAAAGTGTGTTGATGTTCTTTTATTTCTGTTTATTATAAAATCATAAAATATTGCCATTTTCTGTAATTAGACAGGGGAGCGCCTGTGCTGTGACTCAGCATGAAGACATGCGTGCAGGCTGGCTCGTGCCAGTGCTAGCAGGGCCTCGCTTTCATAGAATTTTAAATGCACATGCAGGTTTTTAAATAAAAAGAAGCTGGTTAGTTATTAACTTGCAGAAATATCTGATTTTAGAGAACAGAAGATTACAAAACAAACTGGATTTTCACCAGCTCCTGAAGGGCAAACAGTACACTGCATCTGGGGGGGGGGAGAATTTGCTCCTTGCTTTTCCCTGCGGTGTGTCTGTGTTGAAGCTTTTTGACTCTCATGGTACTTGATGTAAATGTTAATTAGCACTCCGGGGGAAATGTGTTAACAAATGTACCTTTGACACAGGTCCACAGCTACAC
The DNA here is from genome assembly GCF_000695765.1 of Mesitornis unicolor. Taxonomy (NCBI): domain Eukaryota; kingdom Metazoa; phylum Chordata; class Aves; order Mesitornithiformes; family Mesitornithidae; genus Mesitornis; species Mesitornis unicolor. The sequence goes on along the minus strand of NW_010188983.1, from coordinate 25,108 downwards.
TTTGCTCTGTAGCTGCAGGCTGGAAAGATTAGCTGGCAAAGTAGCTTGTGCTGCTTTTGAGGAAACTCCTTAAACAGAGATCAGCGGAGCTTGCTGAACATTTCCACTTTGCTGCTCTGTTGCTGCTCAAGCTGCGCTTGCTGCTCTACAGAAGAGGTGCCAGGTAAAATGTGAGCACTTGTAAGAAATAAGAGCATACTCCTAGAAAAGCAGCCTTTAACAGGCTGCAGATAAGTCTGCCTGGGCTATGGCTTTCATAGTTAAAAAGATGAGTTAAAAACAATGTCTTAACTTAGCACAAACTTTGTGGCAGAAATAAACCCCCCTTCTCCCCCAGTGCTGATCTTGATTAGCAATAAATACGGGTGATAAAGTCATTACCATAAGCTGTTAGAGTAGAAAGGTAACAGTAACGCATTCATAAACACATTTACCTCATCCCTGCACTTCTTTCCCTTTCCATAAACAGCAGGTCAGAGATTCAGAAATGGAAATAATTTGGAGGGTGGGATTTTCCAGCACTGTTCAAGCCTGCCTTAACTCAGTTTAACATACAGATATTGTGATGGTGTCTGGCCAGATTAGTTCCTGAACTTGCCGTGACTTCTGTGAAATCATATGCAGAGCCATTTTTCAAGATTTGGCTGTTCAGCTGTACATTGTTGTGCAGTATCAAATCCTGATTTCTCCCTGATGAGGAATAGCTCATATTTAAGACACTTACAGTGAGAAGAGTCCAAAGTTACTAACAGCTCTCTAGAAATGAGGTCAGTAATTTCAGCCCAGCCCTCATGAGCCTGATCTGTGGTGTGCACTAGCGATGGCAAACCTTGCTGGAGGAGAGTGCCACTGCTGTTAGGAGTCCTCCCCTTCCCTGGAGCAGGATGTCATGTGAAGGATGCTGGTGTTATAACATGGCTCTTAATCTGCTTATCTGACCCAGGCACCCCTCTTGTGTTGCCCTCAGTGGGTATTTGCAGGAAGCCTTACTTTTTTCCTTCATATAAATTGATTTCTCTCTGGTTCTTATGGTCCCCGGGGGAGTTCCAAGCCTATGAGGCAACTGTTGCTGGTGAGGGGCCATCAGTCTCTGTTTCAGAGCTGACTTTGAGGTTTACAGAGACTTCAGCAAGGAAGAAGAGGGTGAGCAGAATGTTGACTAGTGTGTGTCTGAGTGGTAGGTGGGACACAGGATGTGGTACGAGTCCCCTGGCAAGCCTGACCTCCAGGTCAGCTGTGGAGGAGCACCACTGCTTTCTGCTCACCGCCTCTCCAGGTTACAGGTGTGAGCCAGGCTGCACAGAGCGTACTCAGGCTGCTTGTGTCAGCAGTGCCTTCAGCTTGGCTTTGCCCATCGACTGTGCTCTGGGACAGCCCTGGGATGGTTTTCTGGCAGGAGGAGTTCATGTGAGCACTCTGATTTTGAAGTGCAGGTGAAAGAAACAGCAATCTTCTCTGCAGTGGGAGATCTCCTCACTTTGAAACGTTGCTAGATAAATGTGGCCTTGACTTGGTAAAATATGTCCAAAACTACTGGATGGAAACCCTCTGGCACAGTACTGCAAGAGGATGCTGCTGCTCGTGAGGAGTTTTATTGTGTTTCATACCGCTTCCCTCCTCGCCTCTGCAGGGAGCCCCATCTGAGCAAACAGCCCCCTGGCCGTGATTGCACAGAGCTGCCCAAACCTACTGTGCGGTGAGGCACTGAGCGGGGATGGGGAACCTGCAGAGGCACCCACCACGGCACGCAGGGGTCCAAGTGTTTTCACCCAGGGAAGGTGTGCAGCTGGGCTGTGCTGGGGAGCAGTGAAGCCCTGGCACAGAGACACCTCTTCCCTTGCAGGCCGTGCCACGAGGGGCCTCTTGACTCTTCTCAACCTGCCTCTGGCCCTGGGAGGAGGTAGTATGTGGCACCTCCAAAATCAGGCTGAGGGGAGGTCATAACCAAGCAGACTGCTTCTGTGTCCCATGGCGATGACAAAAGGTAGAAGTAATTTTTATTACACTGTATTTATTATATTTATTATATTACATCTTCTTTAAATAGTCCCCCTGCCCCAACTGCAATTAGTCTTCTCAGCTATTCTATTTCTGCTATTGCTTTCTCTATTTATAAATTCTTGTCTGCCAAATTTTAGCAAAACAGATAGACTAGTCAGCAATTGCCCAGATCGTGTGAAAACTGGAATTTTAAGGGCAACAGTTCCATTCACTGGGTTACTGTCTATCTGGCTGGCTTTGGTTTTGGCTCTTTCTGTAAGTAATCTGACTTCTCAGCACCCAGCCTGGGGATGAAATTCAGCTCAAGAGAAGTGCAAAACGCTCTCAGGTTTTGATAACTTGTTTGCTGTCTAACTCAGCAATAATCTGGTTCTCACATTCAGATAGACTGCTCAGCCAGCAGGAGCTGGACTTCTGCCGTGTTGAATGATGCGTGTTGCTTTAGTTGCTTAAAAGGAAAGCATAGCAGAAATGCAGAATTCTTGTTGACGCAAACAACTGAAAGAAACAACACCACATTCCCAAAATCAACAGATGGCAATTTTCAAAACAAAATCTGAACAGCAGCCAGAAGCTTAGAAGGCAGGACATGATACTTCAAGGAAGACCTTGAATCTTCCCTGCCTAAACTGTGGGGATGAGCTGGGAGCTCTGGCTGGTGAGGTTAGCTCGTGCCTCGGAATAGCTGCTTGTGCACGAACCTACCTGCTTTGCAGTCAGGAAATTTAATTATTGCTTCTACAGTAGCCGTTGCAGAGTACCCTCTGAATGAAATATGCATTCATACGTGATATGTCCCATAATTTTTTTCTGCTTCCGCATATGGAGTTAAGGTTAATGTTCCATACACTGTGGACAAATAGTAGTTGCCATGGGTACCATAGCCTTGAATTTCCCGTCTCCTGAGTGATTAAATTCCCCACCTTAATTTTACTTTATTGGTTTATTTCTGCAACTCCTTATTTCCTTGATCTGCTCTCTTTGAGAGGGCAAAGCAGGACATTTGACAGGCTACTTGTATCTTCTCAGGCTCTTGCATTTTGCATACCAATTTTCGGGAAAGTTGGGGGTGTTCTTTCACAAGGTGTGTCGAGCAGCAGGAAAGACACTTAAGTGACACACAGCACCCCAGAGGCTATGTGAGCACTGGGCTCTGCAGTGGACACTGTGGCTTCTTAAAGCCTCTGCTACTGGAGACCCCGCAGCCTCGCTGGGCAGCCCGCTCCAACACTTTTGTAGCTTTAGCATTAGAGTGTTTTTTCCTACCATGCTGTCTCCATGCTGTGTGAGACCACTTATTCTTGTCCTGTCTGTAGGACACAGGGAGAGATCTGTTCTCCTCCATAGGAGCCTAAAGCTGGTAACAGCCAGAGTGAGCAGTCAGCCTGCCTGCTGGGATTCCCATGGGGAATCTCATGAGGAATCTGATGAGGTTTGAGAGTTTTTATCTCAGGTCCTACAATAACAAAAGGGCTACATTTGTCTGGTAGGATTTACAGCCTTTGAAAGACCATTAGTTGCTCTTCCAGTGCCTTCCAAACTGTCCAGGTGTTTAGGTTTATTCCATAATCCTAGCCCTTCAGAAAATGGCATAAAATAATATTGAAATGGGAACCACAAGCTATAAAAACATAGCCCTAGTTGGTAAGTAAAATGAATAAGTAGCTGTTAAATGCAAAATGAAAAGGCATAAAAGGACAGTGGCAGCTTTTGCTGTTCAATCTGAAGTGTTCTATAAATAAAGCTAGGTTGCTACATATTGACAAAATTGGTCACCCCTAATTTAAGGCATGTCATAGGCAGCGGAAAAAGTGTCCCATAGACCTGACTAATGTGGATAGAAATAGAGAGCAATTTGGAAAAGTAGTGATATAATGCCAGCCTTGTAACTGCAGACCCTGCAAGCTGGACGTCAGTACTGTCACTGTGACAGCACTCTCCTCCAACAACCATTTATGGTGATTGAGGTTGATTAACTGACACTGTTTACATTGAAGCCATGATAATTAAAGCTAGACTGTCATCTGCATTGTAATTAACATGCTCCACTGCAACTAGTTCGTTCTGACAGTATAGATTAATGATGGTAAATGACCAACGAGGATTTATCATGAGATGATTCTTCGTTCTGCAGATTGCCTCAGACAATTGCAGGAAGCAATTGTTAAGTTTAGGCTATTGTCCTGATGTAATCGTGCATATTCATCCTTAGCTGTGTTTTGCAGTAAAGCCCGACCAAGGGCTTCATAAAGACTCAATTATTGTCCCTAAGAGGCTGAGCCACGCTCATAAATGGGGGAGAGAGTGGCATGGGCTGGTGCTACTGCTCAGATGTCTCAGTATTGCAGTGCTTGTAGCCCCTACTGTTATTGGTAGGAGCTGGGACTGATCAGTATTTTGCAAATCAGATGCTTTTGCAAATGTAATTCTTTGGGAGTTTGGGCAGAGGGGTCAGCTGTGCAGTGAGGTGCCTTTCTGGGGCTGGGCAGCCTTGTTTGGCTCCAGTGCTTTTCCTGTATATGTACATACACACACACACACAGCCCCCTCGAAATGAAGGTATGGAGTTGCCTGCAAGCTTAGAGCCTCGGGGCTTTTCACTACTCTAGCTTGCAAAATCTTGACTTTCAAGCCAAACCGGTCACAGCTGGGGGAACAACACCATGTCATGCTAAGCAGAAAGTAATGAAAAATTGTATAATAAAGCAAATTTTTCCAAAGGATATATGGCACTCAATCTCTGGTTGCTTTTTGCAAAAAGTAGTTTCATCATTGCCTTTTCTTATAATAGCTTCCTTGTGTACACAAGGACTTAACCTGGCTTATTTAAACTGCGTCATGTGTTGCTGCAAGAATACCTGATTGACCAGATGATCAAAGTGAGCTGTTCCATGTGTCAATCCATAGGAATTAATACACAGCACTCCAGTCAAAAAACGTGAGATTATAATGGAGATTTGGGTTTCTTTGTACTGAACTGTTGCTGTGTGAGCAAACAAGTGCTAATATGATGTGCTGAGCTCTACTGCCTCCCCTCCCTAAGGCTGGCATTTTTCTCACTTGCCTGTTTCCCCATTTGTACCAATCCTGACCTCCCTCCTAGGTGTGTTAAAGCTCCTCTGTGTTTGCAGTAGAGCTCTGAGATTTTTTTAAAGAGATGAAGCAGTGGTATTGCACAAATGCACAGCAGTGGTATTTTACCAGCAGCAGGTATCTGAGTGTGATGGGGGTTTGACATTTTCCCCTGTTGCATGCACAAGCCCTGTCCTGAGAATCAGGCTGCAGAGCAACTCCCATAGCTTTTAGCAGGTACTGATGCCTAAACTGTTTATTCCTTAAAATAAATAGGGCACATGGAGGATTTGAGTTGACCACATAGTCAAACAAAAGCAGTTCTCCAGCTACCTCTTCTCAGGGCACACAGCCAGACCCTGGCTTGCTTTTCTGTGTAGACTAGATGGGCCAGAAAGAAACTAGTGATCCTAGCTTCAGAGCTGAATCTGCTAATTCCCACGTGACTACAATAAGGACCTTTGGCAGAATGCAAAGCCAAACAGCTTCTCTCTGGTGGCACAGGAACCTGCTACAGTGCCATGAACAGCTTGTTTTGGGTATAGAAGGTGACTTTGTGGGCTCTGCTGCCCCCTCTGCACAATTGTTTTTCCTTTCTGATCCTGACAATAGCAAAGGGAAGGTGAGGAGTGTGGGATGATGGAGTTGAGAGAAAAAACCCCATACAATAAACCAACCAAAAAAAAAAAGAATTTGGGATTATTTTTTTTTCTAAGTGACAGGATGGGCATTTTCTTAATAAGAGTAATAAAAGCCTTAATAATAGTTTTTCTTCAGAAAAAGCTTGCTGGGTGGAAACATTTTGTCCAGTTCCATCAGAGACTGAAATACTAAGAGGAGCCACAGATTTAGCTGATGACTCCAAGAGCCTTAGTATTAAAAACAGGTGAGTGGTCCCCTAGGCCCTGCCTACCTTGCCAAGAGCTGTTTTCTAGTGAGGCATGTCTGCTGTGCACTGCAGGGTCACCTGCCAGAGTCCCAGGCACAATCAGGGGGCTGTGTGCTAGTGAATATACTCGGGACACAGATGGGCACATGGCATTGAGAGGACACCTGGCTGCCATGAAGCCTGCAGGTGCTCAGACCCTGCTTCCCTCTGCCCTGAGATGTTCCTGGGGTGCCCCTCCAACCTTCTGTCAGCCTCACCAACCTCTGCAGCATGTTCTGCAGTGCTGGCCATGAGCATGTGGTCAGCCAAAGCTGTCATCGACCCCAGATGGACTTGAGCCAGTCTCTGGTGTAGGTGATCTTCCGGTGTCATGTACTCCCCTGCCAGTCCAAGCACGAGGCTTAACTGCAAGTGGTTTTAGTGTTTATGGGAAAATATTGCTCTGCTCTGCCTGTACAGCCCCAGGGACGCTAGCTTGATCCTGGTGGCTGCTGGTTGTGCAACTGTGCTCCCTGTACTACTTCACTCTCTAACCAAATAGTTACTCTTTCACCAGTAACCACATGGGATGGGTAGATAGGCCCAGGGAAAGAATGAAAGAGCAGAAACACTTTTTTTTTCCTTCCCCTTCTTACCCCTTGGAACAAAATCTATTGGGAAATCAGTGTATCTGAACTGTCCCTCCTTCCCCAACGTCAGAGAGGAGGTGGTGAGGTGGCTTTGGAGGGGAGGAGCGTGTGGATGAAAGAGGAGGTCTCTGAGACACCATGGCCATGGAAACACACAAGGTTGGCATTAGTGGTTGTTGCTGTTGGCTGCAGTGACACCTGCTCTACACCTTCAGCCCTGAAGAAACTGGGGTACATCTGAAAGTGTTTTGCAGTTTTACTCCTGTGAATAAGAAAACAGGGGTTGGGAGCAGAGCTGGATGAATGGTGAGTTTTTTGGTTTGCTCTCTGACCCCTTCCCCTCAGATGTGAAAAATAAACATAGGTCTAATGAAACTAAGAGCAGAGGCTCCTTTGGAGAAGATTGAGAGGGTTTAGGGAGAAAATTCTTAGATTTTGCAAAATGTTTTTATTCAGTCCCAAGCAGAATGCCTGGTGTTGTTTTATAAGCTGTTTATTTTTGTCCCCTTTCATTTTGGAAAAGAAAAAAATCAACCCCAAACCATTTCATTTAGAAAATACCAAAGCAAAACATTTCATAGAATCATAGAATAGTTGAGGTTGGAAGGGACCTCTGGAGATCATGTAGTTCAACCGCTCTGCTCAAAGCATATTTGAATATGCTATATGTTTCTCTTTTGAATTTTTTTGTCTGTGTTCGCAATAATTTTCCAAATTTGGCTTGAATTTCCAAACAAATCCAGTCCCCCACAAATTGTACTTTGGGAGTCACCTTAATATTTACTGATTTTCTATTTTCTTGGGCTTCTGTTTGGGATATCAGTGTCCTTTCTGCCAGGCTGGCAATGTACACTGTCTTCAGACTCCATCTAAAAAGTGTTTCCCAGATGTCATGGATTTCACATAGCTCCTTTTTTTCTTCCAGATAGCTTTATGTAGCTTTATATAGCCACAAGTGTCTGACTTTATATTTGCTTGTTGCAGCACACTTTCTTGTGACTTAAAAAGGTGTGAACATTCATGAAAGAAAAACATCAGTACTTGCTATGAAATGTAGTAATATACGGTCTGCTTGGCTTCCTACCTATGTCCATGCATCTCAAAATGCTGATCCATGTCTGGCAACAATTTACTAAAGGGACAAAGTAGTATCTGTCATTTATCCACTAACTTTTTTGGCCAAGTTTAAAAAAAAAACCAACAAAACAAACCAAACCACAACAACAAAACCAACAAAAATCCCAAAGGAAAAAAAAGAGGGACTGATGGACATAAAGAGCAGCTGATGACCCAAGTACATGTATGACTGGATGCCTCAGACTTGAATGTGCCCAGAAGTTTACAGAGAGCCTACAAAAAGGTTCCATTAGGAATGTAATTTGTTGGTGCCTATGACAGTGTCACCCATGTGCCCTGTGGGGGTTCAGCACCTGAATTCCTACTGTTGGGAATGAGCTGGGGGTGACAGTGCTCTCTGAACTGCCATATTGGCAGAGATTTTTAAGGATAATTGAAGTGACTGGGCACTGGCTGGAGCAAAACAATCGGTTTTGTCACATTTGTAGTCACGAGGTGCTGTGGGCAGAACTGAGGAACCACCTTCTGCATTTGTATGCTAAGTGTGCAAATGTGAAGCTCATCTAAAGGAAACCCCTATGCTTGCTTCCAGTACAACGTTAAACTTGTCCACTCTTTGTGAAATGGAAAGACAATAATGGCTCTGTCAGAAAATGCAACTCAGCCCTTCTATTTTTTTCTTATATCAAGGATTTTAGTTTCCTTTTCAGCCTTTTCTTATTTGAATTCATGAAAAGAGGCTAAAACCCAGGGATTCCTCTGCAAAACTATTCCCTCATGCTTTCAGCTGGAGCAATTTTCCAACATTGACATGAGCTCACAAAATGTTAGTCTGACTCTAAATACAATTTTCCAGAGTTGGCTGAAGGTTTTGGCTTAGTTCTAGAATAAACTGTTTTGGAAACTTTTCTGGAGTGGATTCTGGATAACCTGGCACCATTTAAAGGATTAAAAAGTCATGTATAATTTGCCCTTTCAAAACACTCAAGGCTTTTAAATTTCTCATACCAGAAAATACCTTTCTTTTCATCAAGCATCAGCTGTTTCCAATTGCTTCATTCTACTTTGGTCACCTATTCTCTTTTTCTCCTTCCTATGCATGTCTAAATATCTCCTTGAAATCAACTTGAAGCAATTCGTTTTTCCATTCATCCATTCAGTTGTGCTGGTTTCTTTCGCCATTGGAATGCTACATGAATGTCATACATTGAAGGAGCAATATCATCTGTGCAGTCCTGAGTACAGGAGTGCTTGGCTCTGGTTCTGCAGCTTAATACATGAAAAACATGAAGACAGCTGCCAGTTTCTGCATGTTTTAACTGGTTTATTTTCTGCAACTCTGAGCAGAAATGCTGAGGCCATGGCAGCCCCACACAACAGTGCGATGCCCAGGTCCATGATCTCATGGTGAGCATGCCAGCTCCTGAACCAGTGGGACTAATTCTGTCTCAGCTCACAACTAAGCTCAACAAAACTGGTCCTTCTGAGAGTCAGGCACACCAAGCCTAGGAGCCAGGCCATGCTGCTCCAGCTGTGCTGCTTGTGAGTTATTCCCCAGCCGTCTCTGTGCAGTGATCAGCTGCCAGTTTGGATGCCTTGGCTAGATCAAAGTGATGGCACGGGCTCTGTGCTGTGCTCCCTTGCCTGGTGCGGATGTGGCACTTTTAACAAGTAGGTTACCTACATGTAGGTGACTGGATCCCTTGTTAAAAGTTCAGCGAGGTGCAGGTGTCAGCCCTTCTTATAAGATGTGTCCATGCAAGTACTGCATCGAGCTTCTGTGACCAAAGGACTGTTGCTGCTTCTCAATCCTGTCAGTTCTGTAGCACATGAATACAATCTCGCGTTTGCCTTGGTTTGTATAGCTGATGAGAACACATGCTGCTCTCCAGTAACCTTGTTTTGTTGCCTTCAAATTAGAATGAAATTTCTCTAACCTTTGATCTCTCATATAATATACAAACACCCACTGGATCAATGTGTATGCAATACATGCATTTTCCTTTCAGTTGACAAACACAGAAGCTGAAATATCCAGAAAAAATAAATATTAAGGCCAAGCATAGGAAAGGGTTTGTTTTGATTTGGGTTTCTTTTTTCTGGTGAAGAAAAGAATATGCTGGAGACAGATTTGACAAAGTGAATGATCTGGGTTTTCATGGCAACTGCATCCCAGCTTTAGCTGTCATAATCACGGCTGATCTAAGCTATGCTGCATGCTGCAAGGGAAGGAGTTGGGTTCAGACCTGCCAGAAGGCCCCAAGCACTAAACCTTTCTGTCCGGAGTGGGATATGTAAAGCTACATTTCCCCAGGACTGCTGCCAAATGAGTAATCTTGGACACTTTCAGGCATTCCAGCATGTCTGGTTAGTGGTTACTCTAGCCATCCTATCGTGTTTTTGGGAACCAAATGTTTTGCACGCTAAAGCAAGGTGCATATTATACAAAGAATGCCTATAATGGATTTAGGTTGAGTTAGCAGCCAGCACACCGTGGCTTTACATCAAAGGTGATCGTATGAAGAGGGAGCACTGTGTATATACTCTAAGTTGGAGATGTTGGGGAATCAGACCCCCTTCTACAGAGTTTATTTAGGAATCATGGGTAGCAGGGATAGGAAGGAGGGATTTTTAAAACACTGAGTGAATTAATTAGTTCATTAATTTCTGTTTTCATTGCCATGCAAATGACAGCTACCTGTTTTGCCTAGAGGTACCCTAACAAGACAGTGCTCTGCAGTAAGCCACTGCTCAGACAAGCATCACACTCTTTACAGTAAGACTGAGCTCATGTTTTCTATGAAAAGACACCAAGCTTGTAGACTATTCTATTGCATAACCTTCCTTGTTCCAATTTACTAATGGACTCCCTAAAACTGGACTAACTGTGGTGATTCCTTCATGGCATGGTTCACAGAGCTGTCTCGGGACATACTCCAATGGGCATTCAAGTATCATCTCATAGGATTTTCCTTTTTGTTTAAGATGCAACATATATTGCAAAACACAATAATATGTTCATACACTGATCATCTACTGTATGTAGGTTGAATGTTTTCCTGTAGCCAGTACATCTGCCCGAGGCTTTTCCTGGTTCATGTGAACGCTCTTGGGCTTTCACTGTACATTTTACTTCAATGTTAAATCATTGTGGTTTTAAAAGATTAATAATATGAAGAGATGTCCTGTCCAGATAGTGTGGTTTCCTTTTATTTGTCTTTTTGGATCTAGCTTTGTTATCATGCTATGGGATAACGGGCCAAAGGCAGCACCACGCAGGCTATGTTGATAAGAGTTGAATGGCCTACAAAATTTTCCTTTTGATCCCTCTTTTTCTTCCAAACTTTCCTGACTTCTTTCCCCCCTTATATGGAAACCCTTTGCCTTGTATCTCCTCTTTGGCATCAATACATGATGGGCTGGATCAGGTCACTGTACTCGCTTGTCTGACTGAGATGGTACAGATACCTGAGAGGATGAGCTGACCTCCACCACAGCTGGTTCCCAGAAATCAGGTTCCCAGACCCAGCTAATACGCAGAGTTGTCTTGGCTTTGTGTGTAACACTGAATCTTCATATAAATGTGTTAAATTTTGTGGTTACATTAATCTATTGTCTCTGTTGAGAATTACAGTCAGTAACCTGTTGCACTAGTGCAAGGAGCTATTGTCATGTTCTAACATGTTCCCCTAAAATACCAGGTGTTTGTACAGAGGAGGCTTAACAGCTCTTTGTCAGGGTCCATGTGCCCTGGCTAGCTAAGCTGGATGTTAAACTCATTCAACTCAATATTCAGAAAACACACTTTAAAAGAGGACTAAATAGCTGCTTTGAGAGGGAAGAATTATGGGAGGCTGATGGCTGTGGATGCCACCCACCAGTTCGCTGACAGGCTGACCAGGATATGAAAGGGTTGGGGATAGTCCCCCTGACTGCTCTGTCCAGGGCAGCGCAGTGAGCCATCCCAGGACACTGGAGAGCCATGAATGACCCTCCTGGCTCTGCTCCGCACCAGGAAGGGGAGGGAGCACTGCAGCTGCATCTGTCTCATTTGTCTGGCCACAGGAGGCCCTTGAAGAACAGAACAAAATAAATTCCCTCAACCCTAGCAATTTTCTCCAAAGCAGATCAGCAGGCGGCAGGCCTACGTTCTGTGGCTTGCAGTGGGCACTCATGAGCGTCCCAAGATGCTTGTGTTTTGATGACTATATCCCAAAGACATGCCTCTGTGTTTTTTCTGTGCCCACAAACAACATTTGAAAGACATCACATAGAGGACCAAAATAATCTCCAATGGCATCAGTGGAGTTGCGTCTGATCCTAGAGCTCCTTGTCAGGGTACCAGCACCCAAGCACTCCAGGTGATTTGGCTGCAGAGAGCCATAGGCAGGCTGGGATAGAGCAGACCAGCACACCTCTGCACCTACTGCACATTGCACCAGAAGAGCTGCTCTCAGAGTCCTCCTTGAACAGGAATCCAGCTGTTACGCAGAAAATGCCAACAGTTCCAAGCTCCAGCAAGAATTAGGATGTCTTTTAAACCAGCAGAATTAAGAAAATAGATGGAGATGAGAACTGTTTCCTTGTACAGCTGCAGGGAGGTTCTCTGTGAGTTTCTGAGCTTCCTCAAAAGTGTCAAGTTATTCCCCTTATAAGTCAGAAACTGAGTAAATCCACTGCACATGTCTGCCCAGTGTACCAGCTCCTTTTTCTGCAGTGGCTCCCATTTGTAGGAAAGCTGGGAGACATTCCTTTGTAAAGGCAAACCTGCTACACTAAATCCCATACTGCTTCATTGACTGTTACTAGTGTTTTCATGATATATTGACCTTCAGAGAAGGCAGTCTTAAATAAGTATTGGAAAATGGTTATGTTTAAAACATTTTAGATGATTCTTAGACAGTTGCAGCCTGTGGTTGACACCAAGCAGTGTTTTGCTGGTGCTGACCAAGATGTGCTAACTCTAGGAGAGGCAGAGTTTTGCTGCAGAATCGTAGGTTATGTCAGAAGTACTTCTAAAATATGGAATTTTATTTGGTTCTATTAACTGTCTTAAATACTCGATTTCTTAGAAGCCACTGAAATTACAAATGGTGGCTATTGTGGAGAAGGGTACAGCCTTAGTTCCAGGCAATGACAAATACTTCCTAGGTGGCTTAGAGCAAGTCACTCAATTTATGTTTTCCCATCTGTGAGAGATTAGAATGATAAATCAACCAGTATTTATGAAGTGTTCCAGTATGTCTGTGATAAGGCCATATAACTTCTAGATAAATGAAAGTTTACTTCTATTTGCTGCTCAAGAGATAAAATAAAGCAGTATAGCAACTAGTTTAGAAAAATGTCAAGATTTCTGTAATCTCTTCTGAAGTTCTTTTTTCACTGAACCGGTTAACAAAGTTTGGATGTGCTGTATTCTAACGTGCATAATTTAGCTGAACACTTCAAATTCTTTTAGTTACATGGCTCTGTCTGGTTTTGTTTTAGTTTTGGGTTTTTTGTTGGTTTTTCCCCCACTGCTGAGCTCTGTAATTGTTCCTTTCAGCCACAGTCACCCAAGGTCAGGCTGTACCTTGCTAGGGAGCCGAACTGCAAACAGGGCTAGCTGAATCACGTGTCTCCAGCCCGTTCCTGTCGTTAATCCTCCTAAGTTCTGGGCCTAGCACTTGGCAGAGGAACGAAAGTAAACTTTTTATCAGAAGTTCACATTCTCCTCAAGTGGAGGATGAGCTGAGTAATTCCTGCCTTTTTTAAAGGATGTGTTATGGGAGCTGCCTCAAATTTATTTTGATAATGCAGGGGCCACAGACAACTGTATTTGAAGACTGGCGTTTGTGCAATGTGAATTTAGACTGATAAAATTCTGTTTCTGCTCCCAAAATGTCTTTCAGAGTGCTTTCATTAGTAAATACACTGTCATTGTAACAAATATGATGTTGGCTTTAAACTGATGAGAAGATGGCCAAAGTACGTGCAGTTTATACTCTGACAGGAAGCTGAGCTGGCTATTTAGGTTTTGTCTGAAATCTACGGCACTACAAAGAATTTTTATTCCTGCTCCAGTCTCTGTCTAGCAAGGTCACTGCTTAATTTACTTTCTCTTCCTCTTAAAATTTTCACAGTCTTCATCTCTGCTTCAGTTCCTTCTCTTTTAAGTTCATTGTGTGGGAGCAGGCTCAGCAAATTCAGAAAATCCCACTGGAAAGGTTATATACTTTGTTACCAGAGCCTCCGGGCAGACTGAGGGAGTCCAGGCACTGCCAGCACATCCCTGTGTGAGTACAAGAACCTAACATAAAATGCTATGCAGGGATAAATGTGGGATCAATCTGGCCTAATTAGGGCAGCTCAAACAGCAGCATCAGATAAATGCCTCACATGGGGAAATATAATTGTAGTTTTTAATGTGTTGATGTTATCAGTAGGTTGCTACATTGTGATAGTCATGGCAAAATTGTGAGAATAGTTAAAAAAAAACCAAAACAACAAACAAACAAACCCAAGATAAAAGTAGAAATCCTACAAAGAGAGAAAACCAGCAGCCCTCATTGTTGAGTGTTTATCTGTTCCTCATATACGTCAATAATTAGGTACACGTGCTTACAAAATATTTTTGATAAATAGCCTAATATTTTTGATAAATAGCTTCTGAAACACGAGGCAAAGAGCTACTTGGCATGCTTTGGGATGGCTTGGTGTGTTCAGGCATCCCCATGAGTCGCTGTGAGAGCACACAATCTATTCTGCCTGGTACCGGCGTGGTACAGCCATGCAGCCCAGGTGGGTATTGCTGTAATCACCTGTTGAATATGAATTAGTGGCATCCACAAAAAGTCTAATGGTTAGCAGAAATTATTTGTGTTTGACAGAGAGGAAAGGGAATTCAAAGAATGCTTCTTTTGCGGGCTGGAGATCATAATGATATCCACTCACCTGGAAAGCAACATCTAAAGGCAGCCTGGTTGATTAGAAATGGCTAAAGTACATTATCACCTGCAATGATGTGCAAGTATAATTTCCAAGACTGTATTCCTACCAGATTTTCCTAAACTGTTCTGGGACATTTAGCACATCCATGTCTTCCTGTAATGGGCAAATTTTTTTAGGACTAACAGGAAGCTTTTAAAAATGTGGCTAATGCTGTGTTAGGATGAGTGTTGCAGCATTGTGCTAATGTACAACAAACTGAAGCTAAAGGCAGTGAGCAAAAGTGAAGGTGGGTGATCTAATGGAGTTCTCTGTACTAATGAAAATGCAACACTGCAATAAACAGACAAATAAAGAAAAGCAAACCTGATTTAAAATTATCTCAGTTTGTCTAAGTGCCATGTTGTGACCACGAAGGAGACCTTTAAGAGGGATTCTGGGTACTAACCTCACAGCATTGGAGACACGAAATCAGCAGGTATGAAAAAGTCTGGGTTTTCTTGGAAAACAATCTTGTGGTGTAAAAATCTCTTGTTCTGTTTGACCAGATCTAAAAGCCTGTGACTGAGGCTTGAATCAACAAGCCATAAAGGAGGTCAGTGAGGTAATGCCATTGTGCTGCTATTGTGAGGATCTGTGAGCTCCTCCTGGCATAGCTGCCCACCCTGCCCAGGGTGTCCTGGCAGCCCTGGTCCTGCTGCAGCGCAGAGCTGGCCGTTTCACAGGGTCCTGTCTATCCCAGAGAGTCACCTTTTGGTGATGCTTCATTTCTCTCTTCCGCACTTGAAGGAACAGCCACCACAGCCATCCAGCAAAGGAATAGACAACAGTGTGCTTTACAAAGCACATGCAATCAAAGTATCTGTTCCTTCTTCTCTAAACCTGTGCGCCAGTGATTTCTGTCTGAGTGTCTAATGTTGCAGGTAATTCATACAGTAATGGATATCTCTGTCACTATAGGTCAGTGCTTTTTTTCCCATTCTTAAATGTGCAATAACTTGCACTGCCAGTTGGGAAAAGTTTGCATTTTTCTGGTTTATTTTGTAAAAACAGCATCTGCTTGAAAGAAATTCACATGTTATACTTAAAATGTACACCTACAGTCTCTCTCCAAGCCCAAACAGCCCTTGTCTACTAACATTTCCTGTTACTTATCTTGTAATATTGACGAAGACTTGAATGGAAAGGCTATGAGGGATGGAATTTGTTATATTGCTTTTTTCTTCCTTAATTTGTTTTCCTTTTTGATTATCTGTTACACAATCAGTTAAATATCTCACATGTGAGATGCCTCCAACTCTTCTGGTAAATGAGCATGCATTTAAAAATCAGAAGTGTAATACTGTTTGGGAATGGGGTCTGGTCCTGCATCCTCTCATTGCTGCTCATCCAAGGGAGGAGGGAGATTGGGCAGGGGCCCCCTCATAGACATTAAGTTAATTGCAGGTGTAAGAGGCCCCTTATGTCTCTCACCATCTCCATGAGGCATTTGTTAGAGAGATGAATGGTGCCTTGCTTAGTGGCAGGTGTGAGTTCAGGCTAATCTGCTGCTGGTTTGGGGGGAAACCTGCAAGAGAAGACAAGTGTTTCCCGATGTGCCTCTCCCAGAGTTTCCTAGAAATCCTCTCTGAACAGGGGAGAATGAGCTAGGGCAGAGGCCTCAGCAAGGTTTGCCCACCTGTGCAGCATGCAGGGCACTGGGTGAAAAGTGACCAAGTAAGATGGCAACTCTGGGTGCAGTAAGTGGGGAACGACACCCCATGTTGACCATAAAGGAGACCCTGGATAACCAACAGCAGCTGAGTTGCTGAGTACCACACAGCTGCAATCACTGCCTGTCTCTGTACAGCACAAGTCTGCGTGCATGCTCAACCTGTGGTGGGTAAGCTGAATTTTGACTGTTGCCTCTTGTAGTATTTTTCTTGAATACTTGCATTTCTCCTCACTGGGAAACTGATTTTGCTGGGATTTGTTGTTCCTCCTGAAGACAAGTGTGGCTGTTTGAAGAAACCTTTTGTAGTGAGGTCATTTCATTTTAGTAAGCGTCTTACGTAGTAGGCATACTTTTTATTTTTCCCCCTTCTCACTTTATTCCTCTCTTTCAAAAGGCCTTACAGATTTTCCCTTGTGAATCTGTGAAATGGACAGTCACTACCTTAGTTTCCTTTTAAAAGGATAATTGCTTTAGGTCAGATTTTGAAGTCCTCAGGACTCGGAGCTTTTGTTGAAAATGAAGTTAGTTCTTTTAGTGCCCGACCAAGACTGTCAAAAAGAAGATGTGATTTTTAGGTGTTTGTGCCGGCTAAGCAAGAGGGAAGCACTCTGCATGGGGGTCTGAAGAGGTGTCGTGTGCATGGGATGATCCTGACCTTCTCAAATGACTCTGATGCTTGCCTAATGAACTTCCAAGACTGCAAGAAGGTGAATGAATTTTTAATTATTTTGTACAAATTGATATGGTAGTGAATTTCTGGCTTGGTTGTTTTAATTCTTCGTACAGCTAATGTGTGCACTGGTTTCCTCTGAAACTCTGCTAAACCAGAGGTGTAAACCAGATTAGAGCTGTGGGGAAAGGTGTGTTTAGCACTTGGGACATGTGAGAGATAAGGGAAGGAGTGGTATTGCTCCGGTTACCTGTGGCCACCGAACTGTGAGGTCTCATTTCTGCAAAGGGATAGGAAGTAGAGAACTGTGCCCTGGAGGTGTATCGGGGAGACAAAGAGATGGCATCACAGCTCACTTCAAGTGAGAGGAGGTTAAAAGGCCTCTGGACAGAGCACGAGAAACCCACTCACGTGAGCCCAGCAAGTACAGCCCCAGGAGGTCTTGCCAGGGCAGATGTAAACCATGAGGTCAACCTCCCCCAGTTTGTCAGATCACACCTCCCCGCATCTGTCTGAAAGTCTCTAATGAGTTTAAAGGACGTATTTTAAAACTATTTTTCAGCTCCATTTCCAAACCATTTTGGTGATTTAATTTTTCTTTTTCTATAGTGCTTGCTATTGTCACTGTGTTACAGAGCCTGTCAACCCCTCCAGCACCCAGCTGTGCTGGCTGTAACCATAACTCACAGAAACTGCCAAGTGCTGTTCTGCTTAATATGACAGATCCTTCCGTGATAGCTGCGCTACAGCCAGCCCTGGCGAGCGTGTTGGGAAGGATGGTGCCCATGTGGGTAAGATTTATGTTTGTTAGGGCTGTGGTGAGCAAGCCTGCAAGCGCTGCCTTCCTCTTTTCAAAAACTCGGAAGATTTATCTCCCCCACACATCCTGAGAGGGTGTCTTTTTTTTTTTTTCTCTTTTTAATAGCTATCCCCAGAAAACTTGCACGGACTGGTTGCTCCACCTGCCCTCAGTGTGGTTTCTCCTTATCTCTCCTCCAAGTTGTCATCTCCTCTTGCAATTCTTGTGGTGTTGCTCTTCCTGCTGCTCAGCTGCATGTGCAGACAGCTGTAAAATGGAGTTTACAAGACTCATGATCTACGAGCGCTGTGCCATGGCACCACAGAGGTCGGATTCTTGTACATTCCTCCTTACAGCTGTCTGCACGCAGAGCTGTATGCAGGCAAGTGGCAGAGAATGCAACTTCCCTGATGAGAGCTTACAGAAACAAGGATACGGTTGGAAAAATAGTGTGAATCATGAATGAAACATTACTTACAGAGCCTGGTGGCAGTGTAAGAACTGGATGTGAAACAGTCCTGGAAAAAAGGGTACATTTGGAGAGAATAATAAATTGCACAACCGCCTCTGGGTTATCTGTTTGATGATAAGGTATACTTCTCTTTGTTAATTAAGGGTTCAGCTGCTTGCATGTGTGGCAAGTAAGTATACCGCCTTGCTCCACAGAAAGACCTAACATCAGGGAAGGATTGTATGTAGCTGGATATAACCGAGTGTATTTAAAGGTATTGGTTTGGCCTGAGGAAAGGATGTGTGCTTGAGAATAGAGCTAATAGCTGTTAAGTATTCAGAGGAGGTCCGTTCTCTGTCTTATATTCAGATGTGCTTGTAGGATTAATTTTTCAGATGTTCGAGTGATCCAGGAGCATAAATATCACTACCAGTGCCTGGGATTTTTTGCTATTGTGAATATATAATAATTTACTGCTCAGCACCACCATGAATGATGGATCTGTTCTTTAAATAATAAATTCAGCAACCAATGAAAGCCATGTGTTTTGCAGGTGTACAGCCTATCTTAAGGAGTGATTTTAGAGAGCTTTTTAGCTACTGCTGCTGCCATACTGCAGGGGTGAGTTTCTAGCTCTGTATTTTGTTGTTTGCTTTGCCACTCCTACTCTGAGGAGGGTTAAGGATGCTGGCCCAGGAACGAAGGCTGTTGGTCACTAGCGCTGCTGGTTAATTAGGAATGAGTAAGAAAGGGGCTGGTGGCCAGGAGGCAGTGGGAACCCTGGAGAGGGGAGATGAGGAGAGAGTCAGGGAGAGGAAGTCTGTGGTTTTGAAAGCCTGTCTTGAGACTGCACTGATCTTGTTAGCTGCCGGGGTAGGCTGACAGAGACCAAGAGGTCATTCTTCTAGCTTGGATGACCAAAGAAAACTGACCGACTGATGGAGGAGCCAGGTTGCTTGTTTCTTTTGCTGATTTTCTTTTGCTTTTTCTTACTGTATCTAGGGAGGCCACAATGTGCTGTAGGGTGTAATGACATCAGGACCCGATTTATGACCCTGAGCAGTCCCACGGCTAGGGTCACCCTTGTGCTGGGCCAGAGACTGGCTAGCTATGAGAGGGGATGCAATAGCCTTGGGAAGCAGAGAGACAACAGGCAGCAAGGCTTGTAGGGTGTAAGAACTGGGTATACCACCCACCTAATTGGGACCAGTTTGCTAGCAGAAGGACCAGTTCTCATCCTTGGTTTAGTAAATCACAAACCGATAGGGTTGCATACTAAATGAATGTAAACTAGCTTAAAAATACTTAGGAAGAGAGAAGGCAAAATTCTCCAAGAGGGGAACATCTAATTCTGTATGGTCACAGCTGGCTGCATGGCACTGTGTGTCCAGATAGATAATCCTGCTTGTGAAGCACAGGATAATTATAGGGGAGTGGGTGGGGACGACAGTGCTTTGTTCCTCCCTTCCCCACAAATTTTTGGCTGACTTGAGGCAAGGCCAGGCAGTGGGATCTGTTGGAGGCTGCTTTGGCAGCAGCAGCAGCTCACAGAGCATTCCTCCTTCCCGCTGAGCTCTGGGGTTGGCACTGCCAGAGCAGCTGGGTGTTCCAGTGTGGCCTCCAGCATCCCATGAGTGCTGCATTCCCCAGGATGTGTAGGGCTGACAGGCTCAGGGGTTGGAAAGACAAGGCTTAGGTCATGGTTTCCTCTAGGTGATGAAGACTTAGACACTTGGGAAAAGAGGACTGGGAAGGAGAGGAAAACCTGTGAGACTTTAAGATAGTGGTAAGGTCTCTGTAGTCTGCTCTGGGCCCAAATTGGTCCTAGAATCTATACAGAATCACAGAATTATTGAGGCTGCAAAAGACCTCCGAGATCATCAAGTCCAGCCGATGACCTAACACTACCACATCAGCCAGACCATGGCACTAAGTGCCACATCCAGCCTTTCCTTAAACACCTCCAGGGATGGTGACTCCACCACCTCCCTGGGCAGTCCATTCCAATGCCTGATCACCTTGTCCATGAAAGTGCTTTCTAATATCCAGCCTAAACCTCCCCTGGCACAGCTTCAGGCTATGCCCTCTCGTCTTGTCACCAGTTGCCTGGGAGAAGAGCCTGACCCCCACCTGACTACAACCTCCCTTCAGGTAGTTGTAGAGAGTGATGAGGTCCCCCCTGAGTCTCCTCTTCTCCAGGCTAAAGAACCGCAGCTCCCTTAGCCTCTCATTATAAGGCTTTCCCTCTAGCCCCTTCACCAGCCTCATTGCTCTCCCACAGGGAGAGATCAGCAATGCTGTGGTGTCAGTCTCCGCTGTCCCCAGATCCAGAGTCAGCTTCCTTTGGGGCAGAGGAGATTCAGGAAAATGGTGGTCTTGGCACTTTTCCTTGCATATGCTTCAGCTAAGCCTGCTGTAAGCCAGCAGCACCAGGATCCAAAGTCATCTAAGTTTGGTAACAGAGAGATATCTGGTCACCTTCATTTTATCTCCTGTGGAAGCATGTGCTTCTTTTGGGTGATCTGGGGAGAGCCTGCAAAAAAACAAAGCAAAGAAGGTATAATGCTGGACGTTTGTTGAAAGATGTTGGACAAATGAACAATTGTGAAAGCAGAAAAAATAAGGAGTTTTTGTGGGAGATTTAAGGGGGCTGAGTGAGATTTTGGGAGATCATAGTGGTGAAATTTGCTTTGGGGCTAGGTGAAGGATTTTGATCTGATGGGGGGAAATGGCCGGAGAAAGCAGATGACAAAAGGGGTACTTAGAGGAGGAATCAAAAGAATCTGAGGAAAAGGAAGGAAGAAGCAGGAGAGACTGAAAAATACAGAAAGGGAGACAAATAGGATGGAGCTAGGAAAGAGACTTTCACATTGTGGGACAGCAAAGAGGGTAACTGAAGTGTAAGGGAGGTACAGTGCAGAAGGGGAGTACAACTTTCTCCCAGAAATAGTGTGTCTGTCCTGCTGATCACTGAGCAGCAGTGAGTGCGATGTGTAACTACAGCTGCAAAAGCGACTTTGACAGCAGTTATGATGATGAAACTTGTACGTACATGAAGTATCTAAGCTGCAGTCTTGAACGTCTTTGGTGCTAGAGTTGAAAAAGTTGCTGACTTAGGCTGTCTTGAAGGCCCTGATTTCCAAGTGGTACAGACAATTGTCTGTGTTCTGCAATTGCAATTACACAACAACAGCAAGCCAGCCAGCCTGCCAGGCCTTCAGAGCGGTGCTGCCTTCAATTGCTTTGGGGCTTTTCAGGACGTCAGGAAAGTGATGCAGAAAACAAACCTGTTGTACTTCTGTACCTTCCAGGAGCTGGGGATGATCTGTCTTGGGACAAATTTTACACTTGTGTCATGTCACCTGAAAACGCCCAGTTCTGGGATACCTGTTGCTTACACACAAAGAAAGCAGATGTACCCTGGCCTGCTTCTGGGGTGTAAGGCTGATACTAATTTGTGGCTAAGGCAGAACAGGGTCCCTGTTTTCTCTTCTATAATATCTTGGGGCTGGAGAGAGAAGATCTGTCACAAATGGCATTTGTCAGTAGTTAGCAGTGAAGAGTCCATTCAGCTGTTTGCGTCCTGGCACATTTTCCACAGTTCCACCTCCCTCTCCTCCCTGCTACCTCCTCCTCTGGCCTGGAGACCAGTAGGATTGCCTAACTTTTCAGAAAGCCAGAAGACATAGTTGGAACATACAGCAGACTTGGAGGGAGAAGCAATTAAAAGCACACTGAGTAATCTCATATCAAGATTAACAGCCCTTCCGCTCACAGGACTGCAGGCACGCTTGCTCTGCCATTGCTGAACAAACATTTTTTCCAAGTACCTTGATACCCGTTGTTCATGCAGGTGTTACTCCATCATTTCTTCTCTGTAATTCTGCCTGTCGGTGTCTTGGGCACTAAAATACTATCAGAATTGGCATTTGGTACCGAATTTTTTATCTGGGCCTACATACGCACTTTTGTGTAACTGGACAGGAGTGAATTGTCCCAGTGCTCATCCATGGACTCTTGTAATGTGCAATGGGAAATGGTCAAGGGCTGTGTGAAATGGATGCATGCTGCTGATACATCAAAAGGAAGTACTTTTGCTCATGGAAATGTGGGAGGAGAGCTGCGAGTCAGGGTGTTGTTCAGTCTTTTGTCAAAAAATCAAGGACCCAATATAATTTTTTTATGAGATGGATGTGGAAGTGGCTGAATACTGTAATTTTCAATTCCTTTTATATTTTAAGCTTATGTATTTGTTCTCTAAATACTTTGATCTACCACAGCACCCACTTGTCTACAGATGAAGCTGATAACACTCATTTCAAGCTCTTTCCCAGCCTTCTTTTCTATTCTGCAGTCTTGAATGAAATTCAACCTTATTCTCCATAAATAACCTTTCTCATTCCCCAGCTGTCTCCTAGAGCCAGTTCTCTTCTGACCTCTCACTTACTGACTCTGTACTGACCTTGCACTTCCCCCACAGCCCTAATCTGCCAGTGTCTACACTCCTATTCGTCTGCTGCTCTTTTGCACTATTCCATTTTTTTGAATAATAAGGCCCATCATTTCCTGAGCTGAACTTCAGCAAATAAGTTGAACAAGCCCCTTCTTCCACAGGTTTCCTATAGTGTAGTGACAAATGACCACTGGCAAAGATTCTGATGTTTTCACCCCTTCTCTCTGATTCTAGGCTGTGGGTAAAACTGTATTTTCAACTGTATTTTTCTGTTGGCAGGAAAAGCAACACTAGAATTCTAAAATGGAAGATAAAAAAGCCAATGCCTGTGCCAGTGTCCTGTTCAAATTGAAATTTTTGCCTTTAGTTGGATTTTTATCAGCGTAGCAACAACTCTACTGATTTCTCAATGGCTTTTATTAAACTACTAAGGGATTATTTGGGCATTTTATGCTCACCATTCAAGGCAGTGTGAATTCTCATCTGAAAATCTTGCAAATGGAGGCATTTTTGGGTTTGTTTGAAGTTAGGCTGTAGATTGAAATAATCTGCCCAGGGTTTGTTTGGAAAAACTTTTGAAAAAGGGCAAAAAGGTCCCATGAGTCGTATCTGCATGTGCACGTTGTTGTTTGGTCATGCTATTATTATATACCATTGAACAAAGCATTCCCTCCCTCTGCCCCTCGCCCCCCTCATATTTGATTGTCTGAAATATTGGTTGAATGGGAATTTGTTTGCCTCCAAAATTGAAAGCAGAGATGTTTTTAATACTGATATTTTTTTGAAATGACATCATGAAATGTACATTTCATCTTGGCGTAGCTGCAAATCAGACTCATTTATTTTACAAAGTAGAAAGCTTAACTCTAGGTGTCAGTAATGCAAACTGAATGTGGAGCTCTAAAAATGAAGTTTTGCTGTCTCTGACTCCTCCAATGCCACCAGAAATAAAGTGCAGTAGCAGTTTTGCTGACAGATCCACTGAGGCTGAAGAAGCCTTGTGGCTAATATCAGCTGCAGCATTCTTGCCTTACTCAGCCTCTTTCTAGCTGCACTTGAGTGTGTTCTTATTAATGGGATCTAGTAAATAATGTTTAACATAAAGGAAAGAATGAGGACAAGATACCTCTCCAAAGTGTCCACTGTTTAAAGCAGGTATGTTAAGCCTTTCCGTTCATGTACTGTTAAGTGCTTATCTTAAATGGGCATCCAAAGTGATGAGAGCGTCTTTCCTGTTTCTGACAGGCTGTGTAGATCAGCCAGACTAATGGGGTGGATGAATTTTATGTGACCGTTGCTTATACTGGAAACTGCACAGTAGCAGAGACATCGGGGAAGGAAAGAATTGGTTTTCCAGCCTTTAATGCTAGCAATCACAAGAAGTAAATAAAAGCATTTTGACAGTGCAAGTACTGTGGTTTTCCTGAAAAACCACATTTCTCAAAAGCACTGTTTTTTTGCTTTGCATCTCCTAACCTAACCTCTCATCTGCACCAAATGATGCTGTTACGTATAGGAATGAAGAGCTCCCTT
>NW_010188983.1:343-862 GCF_000695765.1 Mesitornis unicolor | reverse complement strand
CCTGCTGTCGTAGTCACCACTTACCTGCATATTTTGCTTTTAATTACGAACTGATAGCATTTGTCTTGTAGTTAAGGTATTGTTCTAAGGGTGACTGTTCTGAGTGCACAGAAAAGCTCATGCTGAATTGGCTGCTTCTGAAATAGCGTGATTCTGACAGGGGAGCACAAAAGTATTTGTGATGCAAATTTGGAGTAATTTAAGTAGTTTCCTCCTGTGATATGTTGTTTTCCCTCCTCAGATGCTGGAGCTTCTAGACAAAAGTCGTGCCTCTGATATTTGTTTTTCTCCATGGTCCTAAATCTAAAATTTGAAGCTCATGCTGAATTGGCTGCTTCTGAAATAGCGTGATTCTGACAGGGGAGCACAAAAGTATTTGTGATGCAAATTTGGAGTAATTTAAGTAGTTTCCTCCTGTGATATGTTGTTTTCCCTCCTCAGATGCTGGAGCTTCTAGACAAAAGTCGTGCCTCTGATATTTGTTTTTCTCCATGGTCCTAAATCTAAAATTTGATCTCG
>NW_010188983.1:0-327 GCF_000695765.1 Mesitornis unicolor | reverse complement strand
CCGAGCCGTTCCTCAGCTGCTGAAAGTGGCAGTACCTTGGAGAAGCACCTCTGCAAGCCATTGAGAGTAAAGGTTGGCAGAGCCACAAATGACATAGCCAGGAAGGTGCAAGGCTCGTGTGGAACGGCAGAAGGGCTGGTAGGAGCCCGTTGGTTCGTGTGTGGTCTACGGTAGCGCAAGGTGTCCTAGATCTGTCTGAGCTGCGCTGAAACACTGTTGTCTGTGGCAGTAACTTGTCTTGCACCGAGTATGGCGTTTTAAAGGGCTTTAAATATTCTGTTTTCTCTCTGGTCCTGACCCGGCTGCCGGGCTCAGAAAGCGCCGAGG
>NW_010188982.1:39176-51898 GCF_000695765.1 Mesitornis unicolor | reverse complement strand
TCCCCTCGCTCCGTGCGCTGCCTTGCGCTCCCGCGTTACATAACGCGCGTGCACAGCCGCTCCGCTCCCGCGCATCACAGCCTCCGCCTGCCCGCGCGGCTGCGGTGACGCCGATTCCCTGCCCGGGCTCAGCGAGCGGGTCCATGTTTTCTGCAGCAGCGCGGCTCCTGGCTTTGCCAGGGTTACGACTTCTGTGATTAATTTCGCAATGCATATTTTAGTGGCCTGATGAAATAGAGGGAGTAAGTCACGTACATTTAGAACGATGCGATCAAGGGAGAAAAAACACTTTCTTTCTTTACATGAAATTGATCTACTGTTCACATTCCACTTTTTCTGTCACTCAATTGCTCTTGGTACTGTGCGTGTGTTTTCTTCTGCTCTCGCCTTTCGCTTTTCCTGGCTGTTGCGTTTGTGTATGTGCCATTTCCTAGAACTTTTTTTTTTTTAAGTAATGATGAATATAATTTTCTTTTTATCTCGTTAATGGATTCACCTTATTTATATTTTACTTTTTTTTCCAGTGTCTTTTTCCTGTTGGCCATACTACAATACCAGTTGCATTGTTGAATCTGCAGCCCTGTTCAAGGAGCTATGCTTTCTCCTTACACTGCTAATTTTATAAACATAATTTGCTGCTGATACACTTCGACTGCAGACAGCAATAGAGACTTTCAGACATAGACGGAATGCAGGCGTTTTTTCCCACAGTAAGGCTAACATAATACAGTGCAGAAAGCATCTGATTCCTGTAAATAATGTCACTGATAATATCAGTACTGCTTGTAGCATCGATGAATTATAATAATGAAATATTTTAGTGTAAAACACAATGGAGCAACATTATTTTTCTTGCATGGAAATAAGAGCCATGAATCAGTACCATGTGAGGGAAATTATCCTATAAGTAATGAATCGTAGGTGTTCACCCTAGAAGAGTTTGCCAGTACATCAGGACTGGCAAAGTTGTTTTGGTAAACTAGCATTTAAAAAAGAAATGTCGTATACATAACTTGCATTAGTCTCCCAGCAAAATTATAATATTCAAATAATAAGTTTGCCCTGCTTTAATAAAAATATAATCTGTACAGTTTCATCTGTACAGAAATTTTAGATTTCAACATAAATGCACATGTGTCTTTTGGTGCATTCATATGATAAATTTTAAAATTCTAATAGTGTTTTGTTTTTCAATGTACTCTTTACTTGCAATTGCATAAATCTCTGATATCGTTATGTTGGCAAGGGAATAGAATGAAAAAATTGTATCTGTGGTAACTGAGTAGTCTAGATAATAGGATAGAAGAACAATAACAAGGTGTACAGGTTTAATCTGCTATTCCATAAAGAACAAGTAGTTACTATAGAAACCGGCACATTCCATGTATCTCGGGTATCACACTTTATATGTGAGAAAAAGCATCTTCCACAAATTAACCAACTTTAGCAGAAGAAACAGCATCTACTGCCACCGTCCTGGGTAGGAAGATCATCATTTATGTGCTGCTCTCTACAGATTTCATCGCTTTAAGGTACTCTCAATTGCTAGAACAAAGCGCTTGCTCTCTGGCAGTTCTGAGAGAGGCACCCAACTGCAGCTCACATTTTCTCAGTGAAGGAATCACAAGCATGCAGTACGTGAGTAATGGAACAGGTCTTTCTCTGAGAAGCTTAGGTGTTATTATTTCAACATCACTGTATGGGAGCTTGATGTTGATTAATGGCAGAGTTAAACCCAACTCATCTGAAAAATAAATCAGCAGATATGTCTATGTTTTCTTCAGTTTCACCTTGTCCCGCATCCAGAAACTCTCAATTAGGGCCTTTCAGCATGCATTGATTGCACTACACGTAGCTCAACTCCCACAGGAATTGAAAGAGAAACGTCTCAAAATAGCATATACAGGTGATTAAATGCCAAAGTCAATTGGCACATAAAACCAGTTCTTTAGCTCACTACTCTAAATGTTATTCTTTGTATATGAATAGATTGAAAACACACACATGCATACTGAAAGTGAATAGTTCGCATTACTTTTTTTGCTTGGAAATAGTCAACAGTAATTTGAGAGGACCATGTCTGACTGGATGCATGCTCCTACTTTCACGTCACGCAGGTCACCATTTTTTCCCCGTATCAGAGCAGATTTTAATTTGAAGGGAGCAGCATTTCGCTGTTGGGATGGAACATCCAATATGCAGCTCACTGGCACCCTGAACTGCACAAGTGGAGTGGAACTTGCCAGTGCTGCTCATTGACCAAAAGCCAAGTCCTTGCCTGTTTACTGTTGCTTTCTGTTTGGGATCAATCAAAACAGATGCATTCATACATGCTTAGTTTGAAGACAATAGTGCTAAAACAGAAACCTGCTCTTAAGTGGAAAATCCCATAGGGATTTTTCTGTTCAATTACCCTTTATTATACCATGACAACATCAAAATATTTATATGCATACATGCAATGTTCTTGGTGAATGTACATCTCCAAATGATAGAGGGTAAATTGAGAGGCCGCATCTGGTCTGTAATAAAAATATAATAAAAGGGATTTTGTATTTCATTCAATTTTCTACCAAACACCCTCTTTTTAACAACCAATTGTAGATCTGGGTTAGATATTTATAGACGGGTCTGTGATTCTCTTTGAGCATGAAGAACTGAACAGAACATTTAGAGAAGAATAAAAAGGCTGTGTTTTTATTTTTAACCATTTTTCTCACGTGGAAGAATTTAAAATAGCATCAAGTGCAGATGACTGGGATCTGACATTTATAACTATCTGGCATATTGTTGCTTTGTACCAGTGACTGCGAGATAGTGGGGAAAAAAATCATGAATGCACCTTTCAGCAGGTGGTAACAGCCTGACCTCATTTGGCTTTATCATTTAGGATGAAAATTTACTTTCTACCAGGATTTCACCCTTTTATCTTCCCACATCCTTCAAGTAACTGAGAGTTACACTTAATATCAACTGTTTACTCTTCCTATGAGGTCGAATCATGGGAGACATTTGAGAATGTGACCCCAGATAATGAGTTACAGCTAACACCAGTCAGCTAAAGAGAAGGACTCCTCTGTTTTACAACAGACAAAAATTTAAAAAATTAAAAATCCAACCAAACCGTAAAAATGTTAAGTGCCTTACATACGCTCCTTCATGGTTTTATTATCTACTTACTGTATTTGCAGCTCACAGTCATTGCCTCAATTGCTGAATCAGCAGTTGCCACTGAAGCTAAGCTGAGAACAAGGAGCCTTGCGTCCAGCAGCTGGGGGTGGCTGCTTGGAGGCTGGCCTGAAACCTGGCCTTCCTGGGCACTCGGCATTACAGAGCTGTCCTCACTTAGCCCAGGCTTCCCGATGGATACATGGAGCCCAGCCCCTTCAGCGCCTTTGGAAAGGGCTCATCCTTCAAGGCCGCATTATTATGCTTAAAAAAGATTTCAACTATCCGTTCCTCGTTCTTCACTATGAAGGGCAAAGGAATGGGGAAAATAAAGCGAAACAAACTCCCCTCAAACTTTAACCCAAAAAGAAAGTGGGAATCGTTTAGTAGAGTATACAACAAAAGATCCGTGACATGTGAACAACTGACAAAACCCCTTGCAGTCAGAATATATAGATTCTTCGGGAATTACACCCAAGGAGAGGCAATTAAACAGCGCCAGGGTTTTTGTGAAACCAAAGCTTTTAAAACAAGAAGTACCAGCATCAGATCTCCTGGTAAAGTGTTCTGAGCAACAGGCCGTTGGTTACTCCTGGGTTACCCCTTCCCTCCTGCAGTCTTCCTGTCTGGAGGTTTTCCGCTTTGTAAGAACGATTAAATATTCGTTGAAGCAGCGAGTTGAAAGTAGGTCTGTCCCACCTGGGGATATGGGTAGGCATTTAGGTTTTGTTTAATTTTTGCAGTAACAAACAAAAAAATAAATGTATTGCTTTCAAATATTTTGGTTTTGTTGCTGGTGTTCTTGCCAGCTGAGTGGTATCAAATTGGGCCTTCAAAAGAATTATATATATTTTTAATAGGTACTTAGAAAAAATGCTATAATCGGATTTCACATTTCCTTGTATCCTTACACATGGTAATTCTACTTCATGTAGAACTATGAGATACAGCTACAATTTCA
This sequence comes from Mesitornis unicolor, assembly GCF_000695765.1. Classification (NCBI taxonomy): domain Eukaryota; kingdom Metazoa; phylum Chordata; class Aves; order Mesitornithiformes; family Mesitornithidae; genus Mesitornis; species Mesitornis unicolor. The sequence continues at coordinate 47,769 of NW_010188982.1, read as the reverse complement.
GCAAGCACTATTCTTTTTCCTTTTTACCTTGCTGTGTCTGATTAACAGGAATAAGAATTCTGTCGTTTAAAAAAAAGGACTGAAATCTTTGTTTGAGTACACAGAGGTAATCCTGGGAAGCTGCAGAAAAGGAGCTGGGGACGTTCAGGTGGCTTCACTTTGGGACTTCAGATGCCAGAGCAGTTCTGTGAAAATGTGGAATACTGCAGTCAGGTCTAAGTGATTCATTTAGGTAATTGTGCACCTATTCTGCGCCAGGCCTGCGGCTAACTCTGTATCTACATAAAGATATGGCACACATACAGCTACCAACCGGTGATCGCTGATGAAGTACCAAGACATGGACAAAGTGGTGGCTTTAGCCAGTTTTAACCGATCACTGCCTCCTTTGTGAAGCATTTTTAGACAGAGGGGTGAAAAATGGTACAAAAGACTGTTTGGTCTGTGACTACATTATGATAAACTAATAGAAAATTACATAAATGGGACTGCTGGTTTTCCTGATTCATCACTTCTCTTTTTGAAAAGTTTTTGCTCTGTCAGTGACATGTGGGACTGGATGGTCTTTAAGGTCCTTTCCAACCCAAACCATTTGATGATTCTGTGAATTCAAGCCTCCGGACATAAGTTTCTAAGATAATTTTCAGCTTTCAAGGGTATCCTGTGTGGCCTCCAGCTGCACCCTAGAAATGTCCAAGTGTCCTGTAGGTCCTAGGTCACACCTGACAGTCCCAAGTGATACTTCAGATACTAAAATGCCATTAGGAACTGACATTTGGCCATCTGAATCCCTTCCTGACTAACTGGGCGATAGAGTCAATGAAAGAGGCAGAGCACATTGTGCTAACTTTACCTAACAAATGAACTGATTACATTGATAGACACTTTGTCAAATCCTTCAGTTAATGTAGCTTTCAGACCTGCTTATGACAACGTTATTTTTTAAAGCATATTAAAATGTTAGCAATTTCTGTCAGCTGATTAAATGGTTTCTGGTACCTGTTATGGTCGTTACAAATATGATTCTCTGTTTCTGTGTAAGTGTGTTGAATACTCTGTATATAATGCTCTTAAAGATAAGCACATTAGTAGCACTGATGAAGCACCTATACTTACTCTGGCTTCCTTACAGGTGCTAGACCTAATATTTTAGTCCAGGTTAAGTAACAGGCTCATTTCACTGTTGTTGTGGCTTGGGTCCTACTGCACTAGCTGTTTTACAAATAAACAATAAAAAAGGTGTTTTTGCAAGAACACCTTCAGTCACTCACTCAGAGAGGCTCATTCAGGAATGCACCTCTAATCAGAAGACACGTATCCTGTGAAGACACGTGCCTATTTGCACTAGGCTCCTTTCAGCCAGCGTCTGTGATTTACAGCTCGCTGAGAAATAAGGCTCTCAAAGAGCAACATTTACTAGGGAGGCGCTTCAGAAAACAAATCATCCTCAAAGCAGCCCACACCTTGGCAGTCTTGTATTCAATTGAGATTTAGGAATTTTTTGCTGCTGGAAATAAGATATAGACTAAAATATACTGGAAAGCACTGTTGTAGAACAGAACAGAGGGCAATTTTCATTGAGCAGTACAAGCAGTTTTCCTTAAGAACACGGCTTCCCGTGGAAAATGAGGAATCTGCAAAGTAGCAGAGGAGTGCGAGTGGAGGAGTCGCCTTTCCATGCGGCTCAGCTCACGTCGTGCAGCCATCTGGGCCTGCGGTTCTAATCAAGATGTGCTTCTTCTCCTCTCATTTCAAATGAAATTGCCAAGCCAGACCAGCTGAAGCAGAAAGGGATTTCACCCACCATAGCACTGTGTTCTCCTTTTCTACAGGTTCTAGCAGTTCTGACCATTCCGTTGGGCTCGTCTTGGCACCGGCGCAGGCAGTGGGAACTGTGGGATAAAACGGACTTACTGCAACTTTGCCTGCATGCTAGGTCAGCAGAAGTTAGCAGTGGATTTGTCAACACCACAATGTCTCCAGTTTCTTTTTCTTTGACATTTCTATCGGGTCATTTTTTAAAGTAGAAAACCACCAAACAAACAAACTAAACCCCACACCTCTCCCACCCTTCTGACAACAAAGAAGATATAAAAAAGAAGTGCTTATAGAAAGAGACTGAATGAAGATCCCCTTAACCTCCTCCTGTTGTCTTCTCATGCTGTTCGGATTCTTTCACTCTGTTCCATTTTGAGTGCAATGATTCACATATTCAAAGCAAGTTTATATTAATTTCAAGATTAAATTCCTTAGTATGACACATAATTAATTCTAGATGTTTTGTTCCTTTAAGCCTCTCATTTTTATTTATCGTTTGACAGTAGAAGAATCAAATCTAGATAGGAAACCTTCTCTGTCATATACCTCTGTTTCTGATGGATTGTGATTCAGTTACACTACAGAAGTTCAGAGAATATTTTCACCATATTAATTCTATATTTCTCCTAAGGAACACAACTGAAAACCCCTGCTCCTTTTACATCTGAGCACACGGGAGGTTCATTTGCTTGTTGCAAAAGGTGAATGTTAAAGCTAACAGGAATCTTCTAATGCTCATTTTGCTGTGCAATGCAGAATTCCAGTGGGGGAAGTGGGGTAGCAACTCAGTGGCTGGAACTCAGCTTTTTGGGAGTAGTTATCTCAAGGCTTTCATTTCTCTGTAGTGGTTGATCCGAGGACTTCGGCACAAGCCGTACATGTGTCACATTGTTTTCCTTCCTTCCTGCATTTTGGCAAAGTCTTCCTTGTGCAGGAAATTAATACATTTCAGGATGACATTTCCTTGTTCATCCAAAAGAACAAGAAGAAAAAACCCTCTGGGTTATTTTCAGTCTTCCATTTTTATGATTTAAAAAAAAAACTGAATAAAGAAAAGGTGCTTTGTGAGAGAAATAAAAGCTGACAAATTTCCTAATTTATGTGACCAATATGCATGCAAGATCAGTTGAGTGCACGTTATACATATGCACATACATTCACACAGAGGTATATAGGGTGATCATGAGTGTATCTGTATGCTAGGTCAAAAATGTAGAAAACTCGAGGAAGATCAGTTATATGGGAGGTAGCTGCAGCTTGAGTCCAGAAGAGCAAAATAAAAACACAAAATAAATCTTGTCTTGGTCAATTATTGATCTTACCCTGTAGATAATTCTTGTACAAAAACAGAGTCCACGATTTATTTTTCAGGTTGGAAACCGTCTCTCAGTGAAACACAAGTGTACTCTAATTCATCCCCAGAGTTTCTAGAGATGCTGTGATAAAAGAACTTCTGTAGGCCAGAATTTTTAAGTTCTTTAGATATTACCCCTCTTTTCACAGGGCATAAATTATTTAGATGATTAAACCCATTGCTTTCAAGCAGAAGGTCACAGGCAATCCTATTTACAATCAAAATGACCTTTTTTCTTAAGTTAATCTGTTTCTTGGATTTCTAAATTATAATAGAGATGCTAATGCAGATATATTGGTTGTGGTTTCCATGTTAATTATTTTCAGCAGTGCTTTGGTACTACAATTTCACATACACTAAAGCAAAGTTCCTAAAAACACAGATGAGATGCAGGAGTTTTTCAGTCTTTCTGAGGATTAGGAACCTCTTGTTTATCAGAGCAGTCTTTCCTGTTCCTTCTCAACGCTGGAAACGTCATGGATTTTTAAAGGATCCCCAGAGGCAGCCACATTGTGTGCTTCTCCACTGTACTGCTGACTTTTTAATATTTTCATAACCTTAATTTCTATTCTGTCTTTATTCAGATAACATTCCAAAATCCTTAGTGCTGGAAAAATTCTCAGTGGCTTCAAAAGCAGATCCCATAATGCTTTTATAAAGTTTACAGCTATTGTATTATTAGTGAGGATATGGCAGACACTCCTACTGAGGCTGTGATTCTATGGTAAATCCCTAGGGCTGACATAAGATAAGTGCATTGAGCCAATGCATGGATCTGAAATGGCTTGAAATAGAATTGTTTACTATTTCTAGTCCAATACCAATATCTGCAGTGTTTTCCTCAGTTCTCTCAATATCCCCGTAGCTCTTCAGTTGATTTAAACAAGGCCTTTCCACCTCTCAGCCCTTTAAGATAAGAGAGACTCTTTGTCTTTAGGCATAGGCATCCTTTGAGACACTACTGTTTATTCCCCTTAAATTATCATTGAAAGACAGAAGGATACTGCTGCAAAGAAGAAGAAAATATTCTGGCTTGCAAAAATGTCAACAGAATTTTCCTTTTCATCAGCTGATGAAGTTGAGGGGGTATAGGCAGGTGAGTTCTGTTTCATTTAATGTGGTCTACCTCCTGCTCCAAACTTACTAGAGACATTTCAGGCCCGTTTTATAGTAGTAATCTGTAGTTTAATCTACTCCCTGACACAGCCTTAATGGTGGAAGCACTGAGACTCAAAATACTGAACCTTAACATTAAATCAGCTACTACAGGGTTCTCAAACTATGCTCCTATGACTGGTGACTCAGAAATCTTCTCAGGGAGTCTAAAGAGTAATTTTTTAGTTGTTTGGGTTTTTTTTCAATTTAAACAGTCGTGAGCAAGGAGTTATTGGGAAGTTGTGCCAGGGAAGGATCTTCTGTGGTCACCTTGTCACGCGAAGGCAACGTTATACCAGCACTGCATTCAGAACCGTATACAATGTCTGCCAGCACTCACTAGTTTCATGAACACTTTGTTACCTCTAAAATGGTGCTAAACTATCACAGCACTAGCAAGAGAGCTGCTAGCTCTAGAGATGTCGGGATCATTGGCTGCTCCCTGGCAGTGAGCTCCCCCTCTGGGATCTGAGGGCCGTGGACTGGGAGCGCTGACAGCGCCCCGCGGTGCCGGGCAGTGTCTGTCCATTGCGCCTGGCCCTGCTTTGCTTTTCCTTGTGTGCCCGTCCCAGGTAGAAATGCTGATCCTCAGAGTTTCAAATGGTTGTGTGAACATCACAAAGAGACAGCCGAGGTGTTAACAAAACATTCATATCGTATAGAGTCTGTGTTTACGTGTTATTTGACTGTTTTATACTGCACTGTATGGCACTTTGCGGCCATGCATGAGGCACATGCTCTGTGCCAAAACAAACATTTAAATGGCTCTGGGTTGAAAACTGACATTTGTAAGGAAAAGGATTTGTAATGTGATTTAATTGATTTATGTAATTGAAGACCAAAACAAAACACCACTGTTATGCACTATAAATGACTCTGTTGTCTTCTACCAAATTTAATTTGTTTGCATGCCCTGCAGCCATACTGAGAGAACAGAATAAATGGCGACTCTTCTTTGGGCCTATTTGAAAAAAAGAGTCAGGAAAGGGAGGATGAGAGTGACCAGAGGGTTATGAGAGGGAAGAGATGAGTGCTCAGATAAAAAGCAGCCCAAGGGAAGATCACAAATTCTCAGAAAAACAGATCAATAATAGTGTAAACTATGCAGCTGCAAATGCAACTATTTGCATTTTGGAAATATTTTTCTCTACTACTTCACTATGCCCAGGGTATCTAGAACGTGCTCTGCAGTACATAAATCACCTTTGAAAAGGGCAGATTTTAATGAAAAGTCAAGATCCTAAGGATGCTGCCACCTTTTTTAGTACAGGACTGCTAGAAACACCAGCTTACCTTCCCCTCCCATTGCTGAGTAAGAGCTGAGGCTGCTCTCATTTACAAGTAACTCTCAGACAACTTTCCACTGGTTTTGCCTCCTCCCTTTTCCCGTTTGCCTCCCTACACCTTTCACCCTTTGACTCCCTTGGCAAAGCCATGACAAATTGCCAGCTGGAAAGGGCAGTCTCAATGCTAGGTTGTCTCTTTGTTGTCGTTGTTGATGGCTTTTCAACTCTTCAGCACGTTGAGACTTTTTTACAAGGTCAAACAATTCACCTTTGTTTCTATACTCACATCTGGGAAGCTCCCTTTAGTAGCATGACAGCATTTCAGCTAGGACAGCTTGACAAAAATGGTAGATAAGCAAACTTCTGGTACAGAGACCTGGCCTGGGAAAATAAAACTTCTTTTTAAAAAGAGAAAACAGCCCAAGCGTTCATACAAAATGAGCACCCACTACCTACGTAGGGATTTCTGACCACAGAATAAATACTACTTAACGGCTCCACAAAATAAACACTACCCTAGACAATACAGTGTGCATTATCTTGCCAGCTTATTGAAACAGAAAGGCGTACAGTGATTTTGTTGTATATTCTGCACTCAGGACTGCAGTGCAATGGTAAAGGGTAGCACTAAAAGAAGACCTGAAGTGCAAATGCAACGAATGAGGGATGACTGAGTCGAAGAAAGTCAATAAATATTAACTGGAAGGAATAAATTCAAGAGCCAATGAAAGCAGTACTGTCTAGTTGAATGTATTGGTCAAATGTATTAGAAGATAAGTGAAAGACAAAGAAGTGAAACCTGAATGCTGATGGTACTTCCTGGCAATATGATGATAAAGTGATTAAGGACTGAAGTAAGTCAAGGAAGTCCTGAAAAAAGAGGGAAACACAGGAAAATAAAAACAGAAATGAAGATGATATGTTAAAAAATGGCTATTAAGTATTTGAAAGCAAGTCCCCCCTCCCTGGAAGTGTTCAAGGCCAGGTTGGACGGGGCTTTGGGCAACCTGGGCTGGTGGGAGGTGTCTCTGCCCATGGCAGGGGGGGGGCTGGGTGAGCTTTAAGGTCCCTTCCAACCCAAACCGTTCTGTGGTTCTGTGATTCTACGAAGTAAAAAAAAAGAGTAATGGAAACCCATTTGGGAAAGAAAAAATCCATCTACCAGCACAAGAAATGTAAACAGAAGGCTGCAGCAATAGTTGTTACAAAAAGATGGACAGTTAAATTAAAGGAAGCAATGTCTTCTTGCACCAAACTTCCTTATCTAACCATGTATGAATCACTTCTATAGGAGCCACATTTCTCTTAGCAACCAAAGAACCAGTCTTAGCAACAAGACAGCTGGAGAATTTTGTTTTCACATAGTAACTTGTGGACAGGACATTCTGCTTTCCCATGGCATTGCTGTTGCAGTGTTGACTTCATATGGTGTAGGATAGCAAAGATGTGACTCACAGGGCAAATGACAACCCTTCTACCTATGATGCTGTTTCCTCTAGGCAACAGCACACGAGTACCAACTGCTGGAAAGCTCAACATTTGTATTTTCCCCATGACAGAATACACAAAGAAATGTGTGACGAAGCTGACAGTTTCCAAAACTTTGACTTTCCCTGTAGAAACAATAGTGGAGAATCCAAGTATTAGCTCTAACGACTCACCTCTCAGCCTCTCTCAACATCTGTTCATGTTGAGAACAGAAAGACTGGATATAAAGTGACATACATAGAAAAATATTTCCTGTATTTTCTTAGCAAGAACAATTCTGAGAGAAATATTATAGTAGGGAAAACTGGGAACATCAGAGCAGTTGCCATTTTGGGTAATAACTGGGCTGGTGTCTTTACTTGGCTGTTGGGGAAGCTTCCTGAGGAAGCAATGCTAAGATGGCATTTATGAACAGAGCAGTGCTGTAGCAGTTTCCATCTCTCAATCCCACATCTGCACACAGCAATGAGTTACCATGGGTATTTTGATCCCATTAAGAAATTCAAAGAGCAGGTAGAAATAGCAAACGCACTCACACCTCACCCATGTTCCTTCTGTGTCTCCTGCAGGGGCTGTTGGCGTTCTGCGCGCCGGACTGATTCACTTACTTGTATCCAAATTGAAGACTGAGTTGGATGAAATCCAGGAGCTGATCCTAGATACGCTCTCCAACTGCCTGCGTGTGGAGGCTTCTGAAGCTGTAGCGATGGGTGCCATTACTATCCTGAAGGAAAAGCTCACATGCTCATCAGTGGCCATCAGGAGCAAAGCAGCTTGGGTCCTGTTACAAATTGGGTAAAGGAAAAGAAATCTGTCTAGAGTAATTAAGCCCAAGAAAATACTCATTTCATGAGTGAATCAATATCATTAGTTGTGTTCCACTACACATTAAAGCTGCCACATTTCACACGTAAGACTGTATCAGCCTGAATGCATGCATAGGTAGAAGACTTCTAAAACTCATAACTGCTATAAATCACTCAAGAGAGCAGATGCTGGTGAGGAAATGTCATTCCTTGTCCTATTTGTCTTCAGTATTGGCAGTGAAATCAGGACTTTTTTCCTGGTACAGCACTGCTCCTTGCATGAGAAATCATATGAAAACATGATTCTGACTGCGATGGAGGTATGGAGAAGCTCCCTTATTGTTTTGGACAACCACTCTCTCTCAAAAAAATTGAGAGTCCTGGGAACCTTTCAGTCTGATTGAGGACAGAAATAGTTTCCTGACACAGGCTGCTACATACGTCAGTGATGGATCAGAAAAAGCAATCTTTATATTAAATCTGTGTATCAAACACTGGATGAAAGGAACAACTTCAGTCCGCTGTCCCGCAATCACCAAATATAATAGAAGTGCTCAACAGATGTCTAGTTCAAAAGGTCTGCAGATCATGTGGCTTACGTACCAATTAGCACAACACGCTTCCTCACGCCCTGTAACAGTCTTGCAGGAAAAGAGATAGACTGTATACAAAATAAGTCATAGAAA
>NW_010188982.1:20654-39145 GCF_000695765.1 Mesitornis unicolor | reverse complement strand
AATGCCCCTAGAGTATGGACATCAGCTACAGCCTATGTCCCTGCAGTAGCTGGGCCTTGTTAGATATTCCCTGAATTAAAGAGGCTGAAAAGAGAGAGAGAGAAAATTGACCTGGGAGAAGAATTAATTGCAGACTCTGAATTTAGCAGGTTTTAAGTTCTGTATAGGGTTCAACTGCCAGGTTTCTAACTAAATTACCATTAGGACCACCAGCACACTGACTCCTACATCCTGTTCCGTGCAGTTGCCCAGCAGTCATAGAAAGTAAAAAAAATAAAACCCAAAACATCACCTAAAGATAACCTAAAAAATTTGTTAAGCCCACACACAGAGGTTAATGTGGTATCACCAGCGTTGTATCTGCAAGTAGATTTCATAGACACCAGGCACCAACAGACGTCCCCTTTCTTTTTGTTGTGGCTGTGGTGCTTGCCATCTGACAGTCAGAGCATTGTGCTCCAAGGAGCGTAGAGCAAAGGGCTGTGTCACCACTGCTGCCATGAAATGAGGGAGGGCTGCAAGGGTCCAGGCATGGGGAGAGGCTGGGGGCAGCTGCACGGTTAGCAGGTGCAGTTCAAGTAAGCAACTTAACCTTCTTTTCTGCGCAGTTCTCATCCAGAGGGAAAAGACGTGGTGTCTGAGGAAGTTATTCCCGTGCTGGTGAGCCTGCTGGAAGATACCGATCCTGACGTCCAGGCCAGCGCAGCAGGAGCACTGATGTTTGCTACTATTAAACCTCAGGGTGAGAGACAGAGGCAGTTCTGCTGGGATACTTTCTGGAAACCCAATTCTAAAGCAACTTAGTAACAAAGCTTGTCCCTCCCCCAGCCCACAAAGTCCTCATTTTCTGATAGTGTTAAAGCTCTTTGAGAAACTCTTAAGATTAGGACATTTCATTAGCTCTGTCTCAAGCAACTACTGTTGCTCCCCCGTAGTGTGTAGGGGGACAGTGTATTTTACAGGTCGTTCACCTGAAGTAGGTCAGGAAGTGACTTATCTGCCTCACCTCATTTCCCTCCAGAGGGGGAACATTTTCCGTGCAAGTCCAGACCACACAGAGATCCACATACCTGAAGCACCAATCCTCAACAGAGGAGCACTACTTTCTGGAAACACTTTGTGTGGTTAGAGGCAGTTTCTCTCTCACAGCTGGGAGAGGAGTGAATGTTAATCAGGTCTGTAGTTCTCCCAAGTAGCTTCCATGACACCAAAAATACTAACTGCTAAATTTGAATGAGTAATTAGATGAATGAGTAATTAGACATAAAAGACTCTTAATAACAGCAGTTGTGCTCCAGTCCTCATCTGCAACCGTCCCCCTGGCTTCCGAATACAACACAGGAGTGGATCTCAGTGTTAGAAGTGTCTTTAAGAATAAAAGAAAGGAGGTTGTTCTTAAGGGCATCTATCCCACCCGCCCCCAAGCAAATAGTTTATCCTGTCACTCCATGACTCATATATTCTTAGATGAGTTGTTGCAAGTGAAATAATAATGCGCAAGGCAGATACAGTTGGCTAATAAAGATCTTTTTTCTTAAAAATAAACAGCTGACAGCTTTGGCCTTCAAAGGAAAAGCATGTCCTACCTCTTCGCCCTGCACCCTCTGGGGTGCTCAGAGCCATAGCTGGGCAGGGAGTAGAAAGCAGCAATTCATAAGCATGTTGATGATATATAAAAATACATTTTAAAGCCAGTTTATTTCTCTCCAGGGAGGTTCTCAGCCCTAGGTGCCGGAGCCATTCCACCTTTACTGGAGTTGGTTGCTGAGGAAACTAGCAAGGCCCGTCTGAGCGCAATCAAAACCCTCACCATGCTGGCTGAGCTGCCAGAGGGCCGCAAGACGCTCCTAGATCATACAGATACCTTCCAGCAGTGTCTGAACGACCCCCGTGAGGCAGTGCAAAAAGCTGCCAAAATTGCCATCAGTGTCATCAAATGGAAACCGTTCTGAAGAGGTGATGGTTCACAGAGATCTATTGCCCTCTGTTGTTGTCTGGCTATAAAAGTTGCACAATTATACGAGACTTTCAAAACCAAACTTTCTTCCTTGGTTACTCTGGATCAGTTCCTCCAGAAAAGTCATTTGTCAGCAGTTTCACATCTGTATTGCGGGTCATGAGCAGAATGATGGGGGAAAAGAAACGTCAGGAAGTCCAGAACTCTCCACTAGGAGTTATTGCCTCAGCTATCAAGACATTTTTCCTGTGATACAAGAAACCAATCCTTTTTGTTTTTCATAATGTTCTCTCTTTCCTTTTATTTTTTTTTTAAATCTCAGCCTATCAAACATTAATCAGTAACTGTTTTAGAAAGACAGGTTCATAATTAGCCTACCCAGCAGTCTTGTCTGTCCTGAGAAATCGACCTAATGACAGGAACTTACATGAGTTTTGCTGCAAACATTGGCTGCACATGGGATTAGAACCATTTAGAGCAATGGTTTTTCACAGAAAAAGCAATGGCAATGTCATAGAAGGGCTTCCCCAAGAGAGTTATGAGACTTTCCCAGCCTTAAATATAACGAAGTACTTACCAGCACCCTTCAAACAAACGGAGTTGCTGACGAGACTTGCCAGCGGTGAGGCTGGTGAAGATGGACCCCACTGCACGGGGCTAAGAGCACCTTTCTGAAATTGGTTACGGTATGGAACCAAAATGCCTCTGTGTGTGTGCTCGTACTTGGTAGTTTGTAATTTTGCACAGCCATAATCTATCCTTTGGGTACAAAAATTAATAAATACAATGGAAATGTAAGTGCTGTGTCAGAACTGAAGAGGTTTGCCGTAGTGGCTCATTTCTGGGGGAGAAGGAGAGGGGAGAGGAAAGCTGATCCTGATGTCACGGTCTGGTCCAACAGGAGTTGGACAAGATGATCTCCAGATGGCCCTTCCAACCTCACACGTTCTATGATTAACAGCTGTCTAAACAGAGAGATGAGGAGACAAACAGAGCAGAGAACTGAAAATGTCAATTCCCTATTATGGAAAAATGTGTGGGGGATTTTTTTCTTTAAAAAACTCAACAGTTGTTTTTTTTTTTAAAAAAAACAACCCTTGTACTTCATAAAATTGAAAATAACATAGAAAGTTCAAGCTGTTTGTAGAAGGAAGCCTATCCAACCAGACACACATTGCCTGAAGGAATGAGCTCCAGTGTTTGGAGCCGATGGGCAGTGGGAGTGGTGGGAAGCTCAGCAGCACTTTCCTCACTGTGGAGCCACAGCAGGTCACTACAGATCTGTTGCAAATTTCTCTGTCTGCAGGTGCAAGTGTGTGATTTAAGAGGCCAGGGCAAAGCAAGCAGGCAAACTGGCAGGACAAATCCTGGCCATTCTCAGCGACCCAGAAAGGTGCAATAGAGCAGCTGGCAGCCTCACAGGAAATCCCATTTGTTTTCTCTCAGGTTTTGTTCTCACACAGTATTTTTATATCTAGAAGTTGCTGGGCTGTAGCTACAAAGAAGCTGCATCATGTGTACAAAGGGGTTATTTGTCAGGGCTGCTTTTCCCCCTGCAGAATCCCACCATCACCCTGCAAACTGCATTACCCTTATACACGGTGTAAACTTCTGCTGTAGGAGTGATTAAAGTTAAAATGTTTCTCTTCCATAACCTAACCAAAGGGTGAATTTCCTCTGCTATAAAGATGTGATTTAAAAGTATTGAGTCAGTTGGATTCATTCCTTCTGGGCAGGATCTTGGAGGAACTCTGCCTTTTAAACACACTTTACATACATAAGGCGCTCATACATAATGCATAGCGGTGCCAGAGAGCATCCAGTTCAATAAGAGAGAGGCAGGCAGTGTAGTAACATGCTAAATGTTCAGTAGAGGACTGGGGAGCAAGGGAGAACAGTGGTCTCATCTACACTTGCAAAACTGCTCCAGGAAAATGCAGTAACAGGGGGCATTTTAGCTCAGTTCCAAACTTCTGTCACAGCCTTCCCTGATAATTCAAGTATCACACTTCAGCACCTTATCAAAATACTTCGCTTGTTCAGATGCAGAATTAAGATCACCCAGACTGAACTGCTCTGATCAGAAGAAATTCAGCCAACTTGGACCTCAGATACCACATTCAGAGCATCTGCCCGATCACGGCCATAATGCCAATATAAGCTGGTGCCAAATAAGGCTCTATATGGCATCAGTGTTCCTGTCTTATATACACACACTATACAGAGATGGAGCAAAGCTTTAACTGAACTCAGAAATATGGATGCCATGTGGTACCACTTCCACAGGTCAGCTTTTGCCTCAGCAATTCTTTGGCATTATTACACCTGACAACGTGAGGTGTTTTATCTCACTCACAACAGTATTTCCATTTGGCTGTATTGCCCATGTACTGCCTGTGTCAACATCAGCATTCAAAGCCTGCACACCAAACAGCCATGAACCATTATTAATTTTATTTTTTTACTTCTAAAGCTGTATTTACTGGAAACAGGTTGTATATATTATAGCTCAAATTCACATGCTCAGGAATGGTGCAGCTTGCTGCGCTTATCGGAAGGGCTGCAGATGACAAATGTTTGGAGGAGCACAATAAAATATAGGACAATGGTGGGAATGTTAAACAGTCCATGTGAAGCAAAGGATGCTACAGAGAATGGAAGCTTATGCAGAAATAACCTTATTTACTGCAGAACACCATTTGGTATCTGGTGTTTCTAGGGCTGTCCCGTCTCGGTGTCCCAGAGTTTGGTGTCTCTTACTGGGTTACACAGCAGGAGGCCAACGCAGGAGAGCGTAGAGCACAGACACGTGCAGCAACCCCCATCAGAGCATGGGACACAAGGGAACAGTGCACAGATCTACCTGGTACAGCAGAGAAATAGCACATCATCTTTGTAATCCTGACTATAAGGAACCTGAATCAAGAGTTAAGTTCTTATTCTACAAAATCATTTTTCAGGGTAAATGAAAACGTAACACACAACTGCTCCCATGGTAATACGCTGATTCCTAAATCTCCTTCCTAGAATTAGTTACTTAGCCACAATTTGACACCTGAAATGTCCCTTCACATTCTTCATAGAGACCTTTGAGATCTCAAATGTAATTGAAATTAGTCAAATAGGTAAAACTCCCAACTAATTGTCCCAGTGGGGGGGTTCCCCCAGGGAAAGATTGACATGCTTTCTTTTTACGTTATTTGGCAGGAAATAACTTGTGCTATTTTATTAGAACTTATAACAAAAAAGGAAGATATATAATTTGATCAGGTTATATTATAGGCCACGCATATATTTAGTAACAAGGCATAAAACCAGCACGTAATTATCACGACCATTCACCAATGTTGACAGTTACTGAGATGTCCATTAACCTTTTGGGATATGTTTCAGTGTACTTCTGATGCTCCCTGTTAGAGCAGTGACCGTATGATGGGAGATGAGATTACAGCTCTGAAATAGGAGCTGGGAAATCAAATCAAGACAACCAAGAATAAGTCCTTGAAAAACTTCTCACAAATAGAGAAATTGATGGTGAAAAAATGAAACATCCAAGTTGTCCCAAAACATATTTGGAAGAGAGACAAAAAACAAGCCAGTGGCATGAAATTATAAGGTAAGAAGAACTGGGTAGAAAATATACAACATAAGGCTGGATTGCTCTTATTCATCGTGAAGCTAACTTTGATTCTGTAATTTAGCAAATAATCATTGAATGCATTTTCATATTTAGAAAAAAATTCTTACGATTAAGGATCTTATTTTCCTTCTGAGGTACCCTCAGTCTGGAAACAAAGGAGAACAAGATGTACTGAAGTTGCAGTACCACTGATTTATAAACCATGTTGGCATTAACCCAAGATATCCTTTGGCCCTAGCAGTATTGTGACTTCTGTCAGTTATTCCTGAGTACAGTGGTGTCCTTAAGACAGTGCTCAAACTGCAAAAGGCATCCTAAAATGCTTCTCCTACTGACATTCTGATAAAGTGAAGAGGTCTCCTGTCCTAGCACATCTGAGGGCAGGGACAGTCTGGGTTATGTTCCCCACCAACATCACCAACAAGATGATGACACTGATATTACACGATGCTAAATGGGCAACCTGCAGTTTTCTATGTGCACGCTCTCAAATTAGGAAGGGTTTTCCTGACCCAAGCCACAGAGGTGTGCTCACGGGCTGGGCAGTTGGCTCGGTGCTGAGCATTGATTCAACATGCAGTGAAGGTCTAAGGACCAGGGAAAGTACTGAGGTGTAGGGCATATGGGGAGTGCCATGGCTGCCTAGAGCTTTGGGATGAGACACAACAGTCCCCAACCTGTGAGGCTGGGCGGGTGATTAGCGCTCCAGGTGTCAGTAAAACCATCAACTGGGTCAAAGAAACAGCTGATGAACCCTTCCCCTTGGACTGGCTTAACTTTCAGTCAGGTACACTGCAAAATAAACCTGCCACAGACTTGGTCACAAAACCGCTGAAGATCCTTTTGAATTAGTTCATGTGCGTTACACGTACTTAAATTAACACGTCAGGGTCTAGCACTCTCAGACACTGTAATTAAACCCGTTCTTTCAAAAGAAATGCTGTGTGTACTGCAAGTCTTTGTCTTTAGCCCTACATGCTCCACAGTGCTCTGCTCTACGACATCAGCATCTAGGCAGATTGTTAAAATCAATGAAAAATGATTTGTCTTTTTAGCTTGAAGCCAACAATGATTAAGGCCCAGATGTAATTAATGTGGTCCAAGGTCAATACTGGAATTAATTCAGTTACACTCTACACAGACCAGGTTTTCAAATGAGCTGCCTAACAGCTCTCAGCAATACCAGGAAAAGACGAGACAGCTGCAGTCATGGGAAACAAGACCTTCTTGCCCAGACCTTGTGTCCCACCCTCATTTTGAGCACTCTAAGGTTTGTATTGGTTTTCTCTAACAGTTTCCAGAAGGTTAAGAATATTATGGCTCTTTGTCCTTGCAACTACAGACTCATTTCCCTGTCCTCATTTCCCAGGAACTGGAAACCATTCTGTAGTGCTCTGGAAAATGGCAGCTTTTAATTCTATCTTTTCATGTTCCAAAGCAGAGAGCATTTTTGCTTCCCAACACTACATTACCCATTTAAAAAAAAATAAAAATCATATTAAAAATGCATAGAAGTGAGAGATTTGTCTAAGAACAAAATAAAGAGTCTGGGAAAGTCAGATTTTACTCATTCCATTAAGCCAGAAGGGCAGAATGTCTTTTCTGCAGCTACACACAGAATTAATATACCAGAAAGTTCAAGCACAGGACCTGTTTTAAGCAAGACAAAATTTGCAGTTTGAACGAATGAAAACCATTGTAATAATTTCAAGATACTTTGAACATAAGCTAAGGTTTTAAAGTTATAGACTCTAATACCATACATAACAAACACTGTGCAGAGTAGGGATGAACTCACACTTACCTCAGCCCAAAGTCCTCCCAGGTCCCCTAAGCAAAGCAGGGGAGCTGCTGGGGAGCTGGTGGTGCAGCACAGGCACAGCTGCTCCAGCCTTAAGCACCGCCAGGTGAGGACAGGGTGGGCACAAGAGCTCCAGGGAGAGCCTTTTTTTCATCTTCCCGTGGTAGATGACAGCAGTGATGCTCTTCAGGAGGGACAAAATACCAACCTATTTTATTAATAATACGGGTAATAACCTCAGACACTGGTGCTGGTTACGCTCTCTTCCATCAGAACAACCAGTCAATATTGGAGTCAGTGCAGCTTTTAAGTTTCTAGCACAGGCCTGCAACATGCACCCCATGAACAAAATGCCAAGCATCGCCAGGTGAAATCCAGGGGGTGTTCATTGCGTTTCTCATCTTTCTTAGCGATGTGCTGCCCTCTGTTGTTAGAGCGGTGATACTGCACTTTAAGTTAAACCGAGGGGAAGCTCCCATTGCTGCTCCTTACCTCACTTTCTCGCTACCGCAGAGGAACGCTGCATGTGCAGGACACAGAGACCTGCAGCTAAGGTGTAAAAACATTAAATAAATCTTAAGAACGCAGCAGCCTTCCTCAGAACAGCTTTGCTGTGACCCGATGGCCTGTGAACAACCCTCCTCTGTGCAACGTGACTGACTGGCCCCAGGAACACCTTTGAACCAATGAATTCAAGTGTCTTTCAAAGACAATAACCATGGCTCTGGAGCTTTTCTCCCAGCTGCCAGTCACCACTGGTGGTACATATACTTATCATTACTTTTTGCTCCTCATCTTTGTGTCAGCTTTTATGTCATGTAAACTTTCCTAATTTTGCTGGTTAAGAAAGTGATCTGAGCAGGAGTTGAGCCACTTACAGCTGCAGCTGCTGACGGTGCTCTGGTCTGGACAATGGCTTACACCTGAGGAGCTCAGCCTCCTGCTGTGTCCCAGCTCACCATGGCCAGACCTTCTGGTTAAAACCAAACCCTGGTTACTGCAGGTGTATTCCACATGGAGCCACAGACTTCCCTTCCCCCAGCATTCCAGTGCGTGAGCTTTTTCAATAACAAAACAGGGATTAAAACAATTTCTGAGTTCTAAGAACAGTGTTCTCATGATCATTAATAATTAACATTTATGAGATACTTGGATATATTTGTTATGGGTGATACAGAAAAAAAACCATAAGAGTGATTACCATTTTTCAGGACTTTCAGATCTGATTTGTTTAGTGCGTATTTTTTGTATATCAGTGTTGTAATTGGCTTACAGTGCTACTAAGTGAGTTTTTAATTTTATTTTCCTTTATTTCATGCAGTTCATTTAAAACAATTCTGTATATGTAACTAAAGTCCAGTAAAATAAGCTGTGACCCTCTATCGTACCTGAGAGGATAAGCTGGAGTGTCTCAGGATCACCTGAAATAGAGTTGCATTACTCTGTACATGCCACGTGTGTGTATTGTGCCATTACAAAGATTAATCTGGAGTCTCTCCACCAACCAGAAGTATTTCAAATTTACAGTCAAACATGGGGAACAAGCATGTGTTCACTGTTCCCCCTGCTGAAGTATGAGAATGCCCAGGGCAGTGTAAGCTCCTTTTTGGGTTTTGTCTGAGGGTGCCCCACGACAGCAGCTGTAACATGGACAAAGCTACCCTGAGAACTTCCTTAAAATCATGAAACTGCCTTTGAATGCAATAGCTACCAACCTGAGGTGGCATTTAGCTGTTAATGTAAACATAGAAAGTTTTATCAGCTGCCCACAACATCAGGCAATTTTTCTATGAAACTCTACAAAAGCAGCGGAGTACTCTAAGCTGCAGTCAAACTTCATGTAAACATTTGAACTCTGCCCTCGACAGCATCCACTTCTCACACCGGAATGAAAACAGGTTGCTAAGGATGTGCAGTGAATGTCCCTGGGAAACCAAGAGTTAGTTTTTCAAAATTCTCTAATCTTGGGGAAGAAAATGAAGTGATGGTGCCTGATTAACCAGAAGGTCATCTAACAGCTGCTCAACCTGCCAGGAATCACTTGTGTTACTTGTCCTTATGCAAATGGCCATATAATTTCACCATATTTTCTTCATGTAACACAATGTGACAAAGAGGGATCTGGGCAATCCTCACTGAAGTCCTTCTTGCTTGTCATTCGTTACTATTACCCGCAGCCAAAATCCAGACACCAAACCAAGTTTTGCTGTCTTCCATCATATTATATAAAAATCCCATTGTTTTGTGGACACCAAATACTTCAAAATATACAAATACTTTAATACATACAAGTCCTCATAGTCCATTAAATATAATTCATTCCATGGTCTTTAAAGTACGTTATCACTGTATTAACTGTAAGAAAAAGGTTTGCACTGGTATTTATAAGGTATTGATTTGATCAGGCCTACGCAAAAGCTTTCAGTACAGCAATTCTGCTGAAGAGCAGCAATCCTACTAGAATCCAGAGCATTCTGGTTTAGATCCAAATGAAGAAAAGATGATACTGACAGAAGGTTTTGAAGTGAGAGTGATTAAAGCTGCAGGAGTTAGCAGCGATGTGGAGTAGCACATGCAGGGAGACTACGCCGGTTTCCTATTCAGATGCACTCATCACAAGTCTGGTGCATCCTGCTGTGGAGCTGCACTGCGGTGCTTTGAGGCAGCGCAGCATCCCACAGTACACGTGCAACAGGAGCGAGGAGTTGTGGTGCAGCCTGACTGCAGCAACCGATGTTGTCTTCTTACACTTGATTCCTCAGGAAGCTGCATTAGATGATAAGAAGATCTACTGCTTTTTGCTTTGAAACGTTCAATCTATCTTTTCCTGTATGTCCAGCTGGCATCAAGCATATCAAGTGGAGACAATCAGACTGGTTTAGCTGATATCCCACAACTGTGACTGTTCTCCTTCACGAACTGTTTACTCTGTGAAATCTTCAGAAGAAAGATTTATAGCTTTGCAGAGAAGCAGTAGAGGGCCCTCAGATGTACTTGAAAGAAAAATGCAAACCCAGGGTTCTGATGCTTTGAACTTGTAACCGTGTGGTGGGACTGCTCTGTAGTACGGTCCATAGCAAGAAGCGATACCTAAACACCAACCCCACAATGAAGAGGTCCTAATAACTGTGGGTAGAGATTAACTTTGACATACCAAGATGGGAATTGATCAGTAAGAAATAAATATATATATACACACACGCATTTACATATATATTTTAAAATATATTATATATATAGTGCATATATATAAAGTACTGCATGTGTATATATAATGTGTATTTTGTACAAAAAAGCTTCACATTCAAGTATAGATACATATTCAAATATAAAGAGAGGAGGACCTTTTGAAGTGAACCTTAAACAGGTAATCTATCAGAAGCAGAATTCGTATCAAGATCATCAAGACAACTTTTCCCTAATTCCAAAATGTGATCAGCTCAGACTGTCAGTGTTCCTTCCACTGGTTACTGAGAAACACAGCACAGTGAAAAGTGACGGAAAGGGGAAAGAACTAATAATGGAAAGTCAGCTATAGTGTCAAACACCTCCATATATACATAAATCCTTTACTTAAGATATCCCGTGCTTGGAGGGAATAAAAACCATTTTTTAGTTTGAATTCATAACGTCCCTCAGTTGCGGGGTTTTTGTAATCAAATTATCATTACCAAAGGAAAAAGAAATGTGAATGATCAGAAGAAGGGTTGCAAATCAACCCTAAATGGTATTTCACAAACCCTGATATGAAATATGGCTCATGAAGCCTTGTTCTGTGCCTAAAATATGAAATGTATCATGAGTAGAGAGGATATTGGACGGAAATTCTGAACCTCTATTAGCCCTGGGTTGATTCAATGTCTAAATAGAAATCCTCTCCCTTGAAATCCCAGTGGCCTTCATCTTTAGACTGTTGAAATTATGATCACAAAATCAGCAAGTCAATCACCCTCATACTTTTACAAACATAGACAATGATAATACTAAGTGTATCTAACTCTGTAAATCTACAAGTCATTGTTTTTCCTTGACAATACAGTACAATTTCAGGACTGTAATTAGAGGTTTATGCAAAGAAGGCATGGCAAAATACAGCCACAGTCAATAGGATGATGCCATTGATATTCACAACATTTCTCCAAAGTGGCACTTCACTTGTGTCAGTCAGTTTCTTCTTCAATGCTTCTTCTTCCTCCTTGCTCAGTTTGGGTCCTTTTTGTTGATCTAAGCCACAGAACCAGTTGTAGGCTTTCTTAAAGCATCCTGGTTTTTCTTCACTTTCTTCATTAACTGGAAGGAATAACACACTGGTCATGAAATGTAAGCGTGGACCACCGCATGCACTAGGAGATCTCTGTGACTGAGGATATTTCTAGGTCTAATACAGCAGTTCTGATTTGTGGTCCTAGTTACAAGGAAACATTTTAGTACAAGGCAGTATAAGAATCAAGTTATTACTGGTTTTTCACAGCTCGCTTGGAAAAAGAGTGATTTTCTACGTGTTGCAAGAGAGCCTTTTGCAGAAGACACTTGAGCCTTTTGCAGCTTAGAGACTTGGTCTGGTACTGAAGTAGCAAACGATGCTGCAAAGCTAAAACTCCTTTTATTGACACTTTCTACACTTTTAATTAAAAGACTAATCAGTTAATCTGAGGATACTTACAGAAAGGAACTTGCCAGCAGAACCAGAAACCTGGCAAAGAGAGCAGGTGGTTTTGCCCAGATGTTTGTCTGGCAATTTGCTTTCATGGTGCCTTGCACCAGATCCTTGCTCCTTCAGCCCTGGCTACTACCCACTATTTCCAAGTGAATTCTTGTTGTTTCATCCCAAATGAAGAAGTCACATGCAGTTCTGCCAGTGCACACCATCTCTGACCAAAAGCATCTCCGCTGGTTTAGTCCTAGAACTGTCACCTTGCTCCCTAGAGAACAAGATTTTCTCCCTGCAAATCCACTTCACTTCTGATTTACACTGAGCTTGACAGGTAAAAGGCAGCTTACTAATCATTTAAATATATGGGGTTTGAGGATTTGTTGTTGGAGGGGAGAGAGTATGTCTTTGAAGATCAAACATGTTAACGTTTCTTCAGGAATGAATAGGAATACTTAAATATATTGACAGAATCTACAGCTATTCAATGGTTACCTGATTCTTCATCTTTTTCATCAGCTTTGTCCTGCTCCTCATCTGCATCAAGATCAATACGTTCTTCTTTGCTGTTCCTCAACGTCCAGCACAAGCGGTAAAGCTGCCGTGAAACAAAATGAGTTTATTTTGAGTGAGGCTACAGCCTCTCCTCATCTGCATCAAGATCAATACGTTCTTCTTTGCTGTTCCTCAACGTCCAGCACAAGCGGTAAAGCTGCCGTGAAACAAAATGAGTTTATAAATCTACAGCCTCACTACACAGAGACAAATCAGTCCGCTCAGCACATGAACAAGCTACAAGACTGTAGCATCCCAAACGTCTGTTAAATCAACGTCTAAGACTATTAGGAGTCACTGAAGATTTGTGACAGATAAATGAAGACTATTTCTTTTTCTTTCTTACAAGGACTATGTGATGTGGGTAGCTGAAATGGCAGGAGGTAATATACCAAGTGGAAAACTAGTGGTGTCATTGAGTTCCATTTCTTGAGGAGCAGAACTTCAGTAATACTCACATGTACATCAGGAATGGGCTTAGTCATGAAGGAGACTGCCAGGATGATGATGGCAGTAACCCCAAAAAGAATCATTGCAAAGTAAAGGTAGTGAATCCCACAGATGATGAACGGGCAGTTGGAAGGGGACACACAGTTGCCAGTTCCGTAGGCAAACTCTGAAATCATTCTGCCAAGTCCAGCCAGCAGCCCAATCATCAGGCCCCAGAAGGCACCCTGCAAACAAAGCGACAGAAGTTACCAAAATGAGTCATTTCAGACATGGAAATAAGCTCTAAGCTCTGAATAGTGCTGAAGGAAACAACCTGTTATATTGGCTTTGGCGCATGGGTTTTAACCCAGATGCTTTCAGTGACCTGAAAGCTCAGTGTATTAATACAACCAAAAGGGGCAATGACAGCAGCTCTGAGAGAATATGGAGGCCACCTTATCCAGGTCATTTCTCAAAGCTCATCTGTCTCCACACAATGCTCTCCTTATACAGGACAGGCTCTAGCCACAGTCTACACATCCCAAGGGTTGTTCTCGTATCTTTTTGTCTTTGAGGGCTAAATCCCTGACAGTTCCAGCATGATGGAACCAGCTAGCAAGTGTGTGTCATTCTTCCTGAAACTCGTGTCTGGCTTCTTCTCTAATGACCTTGTTAGTAATTAGTTAAAAGTTAATTCTCGATGTTTTTGGTGGATGTTTTACTGCTAGGTATATATTACTCTAGCCCAAAGTATGAAAGATGCATAGGTATGTCTGGGCACAAATTGAAATACAGGAAATTCTGTTTAAACAGAAATAAACTTCTTTTTTTACTATAAGGGTGGTTGGAACAGGTTACCTAGAGACATTGAGTAGTCTCCATCCCTGGAGATATTAAAAACCCAATCAGCCAGGACCTGAGCATCCTGCTCTTGTTAGCCCTACTTTGAGTAGGGGGAGGTTGCACTAGTCCAGGGGTGCCTTCCAATCTCAACCAGTCTGTGAGTTTGTGAAGCCAAAAAGCCAATGATGGCAACACAAATTTATAATTCCTGATTAAAAAACAGTCTGAGTTTAATGCTGGGTTTAAACACCAAACAGTTTTAATTAGCCAATGGTCAAAGTCACAAAAAAGTTTTGGATTAGGATGTGATAGTTAATTCCATTTCTGGTGGAAAGATGAATGATTCTGAGCAAGAAATGTTGATAAATCTTATAAGTAATTACAATATTGGAGTCTATCTTATGCAAAGCTTCAATTCTCAGACACTGCAATGCTTGTCTCCCCTGTTTACCCAGATTTAAAGTGTGCAGTGTACCCAAGGCCCCAAAGATTATACTGAATTCTTACTCAGGTAAAATTCCAGCTAAAGTCAATGACAGATGTCCACAAAGGGCACAATGATTTAATCCATTGGTGAGGTTTAGCCATATTGGGATAAGAAATGGAACACAGCTTGTGTGTAAAACAGGCTGTTCTTGGATATACAGACAAACAACCACTGAACTGCTCTTGAGAGAAAACAGTGACAAAAAAGTCTGAGTGTTACTCAGAAATGCCTGGGCCTTCGCATTGAACTTACCCTCTTTGGAGCAAACCCAAGCAATAGGCAGGCGTTGTTATGCCCAGTACTATAGAAAAGAAGCTGAATTTCTGCGTACTGAGTTTTCAGAATGTCTGAGACCCTCATTACCACAACTGGCCTATGGGCTGTCGAAGCATGTGACAGCCCTCATGCCTTCAGAATTACTTACAAAGGCTTAAGTACAGTATTGTTCAGCTCACCACTCTACAGATCAAAAAATCATTGATTCCCAGACTAGGTCCTAAAAGCAATGGAAAAGAATGCACAAAACAACAACATGTTTGCCTAAAAGTGTTGACAAAATAGATAGCTGTCTAAAGGCAGGTGAAAGGTGATAGATTTGGTAATCTGGTGACCAATATCCTAAAAGACTACTTTCAAATATGTCCCCATAAATCATACATTTGACACACTTCTTGCCAAAGTGATAGATAACCTAGGTTTCAGAGCTATCTAGGAATTTCTAGGTGACTGTTTATTCACCGGATTAGCAAAGAACTTTTTCAAATTCATCTCTGAAATTTCAGGCCCTCAGATATGGACAGACAGGATCCTTGGGCTGTAGTAGCATTAAAATAAACAGGAAGAAGTTGCTAATAAAAGACACCAAAACAAAAAAGCATTTCTCCCAGTGCATGAAGAACATGCAGCAAAGCTCTTTCCTAATTTGTACTTACCTGCTCATTGACCCGCTTGCAGAAGACGGCAAGCAGGAAGACAGCAGCAATGGGAGGTCCCAGGAAGCTGGTAACTGACTGAATATAATCGAAGAGCTGTCCACTTTGAGCTGACTGCACCACAGGAACCCAGGCAATGCTGATGCCAATTAAAACTAACATAAATGCCCTGTAAACATAGCCAGATATTCAATTAGCCACCTGCTTAGAAGCATCTATCAGATAGAAAAAAACAGCAATTAATCAATAATTTAAATGTCTATTTTGTATTTCAACCAGCCAAATCAATGATAATGGCCAATTACCATTGAACAAACAAAAGAAACCCAAGCTGGACATTGTTTCTGTCAAACATTCATCAGCATACAACTAAACATGCAATCAAAACAGAGAAAATCACTTTTTTCCTCTGTTATGTCTAGAGACAAATCAACAGCAGATCAACTAGAAGAGCTAGTTCATTGAAGCTGTAGTATGGTGTAGCATAAAGCCTGTGAAGATATTTTAAGATAGTAGAAAGTGTTAAGAATTAGTTCAGCTACTTCACACACCACTGTCAATTAAATTGGAAACAAGGTCTTCATTATTTTTTTCCCCACGGGAAAGCGTAGGATGGGACAGGCTGGCTGGCCACAGGAGGCCACTGCTGCACTGCCCGCACACTGCGGGAGCAGCTTTTCACCCGGGCGCTTGGTGCATTTCTGGGAGGCTGCAGTCTGTAATGCATCAGGTGCTCGTTGTGTTTGTACGGCCGGGGAAGGCTCGGCTGCACTTACCTTCCAGCTAACATGAGCTCTTTCTCAGATGGTCGTGATCGAATTTTGGTGTAAATGTCCATAGTGAACAAAGTGCTAGCGCTGTTAAAAATGGAAGTCAGGGAGCTCATAAGGGAGGCCAACATGACTGACAACATCAGACCCCGCAGACCTGAAACACACAGACAGGAGAACTGGGATGAGCATTCTGTGAAGCCTCAGCACTGGCACCATCCGCAGCGCTTGTCTGACCCTTCCAAGGCAGCCAGCTATGAGTGTGTCTGGCATATCAATGTGCTGATGCTTGCCTGACGTGGTCTTACAATGCAAGCAGAGTGTTGCCTGCTGAGCTTTGGAAAAACGATTTACAGCGGTGACAGGGCAACTCTTGAGCTTTTAGAACACAGGCACTTGTTTTATGAATGCTGAGTAAATGCTGAAACAATAAGAACAAAATACTGAGCAGAATTTCCTCAATAGTTATAAAAATAAATTATCTTGTTTGAGGTGAGTGCTCACTTGTGGTATATTTTTAAACCAGTTGTTTAGCAAAAAAAAGTTTCTTTTACTGTTTGAAAATCAGAGTAAACCACTTCTTGAGATGGTATGATCCAGGGAGCACAATATGGGGAAGTACTGTTTGTTAATAATACTGTGTACAATGGATAGAATACAATGGGGAAGTGCAATACTAAAGATAACGGGGAAGTACCATGGTCTGTATAATATCATAATCTGTCTTTCTAGCCTCATAAACCAGCTCTCTGGTTTTCTGCAGAAATGTGTCTTTTATGTACACATTGTCCTCTCCAGAGTGGTGCTTTACTCTCTCATTGAACAGATGTCCTATGGGACAATGTGTACATAGAATATTTTCTCCTCCCATCTCAGTGGGTTTAGCAGAAGGACTGCAGGTGTATGCCTCCAGCTCAGAAATCCTGGCAGAGACACTCTTTTATAAATCATTGGTAGAGTAGGTTATTTTTTACCTTCGCAGAAAGGGAGCTCACTTACCATTTCATCACCCAGTATCTACCATCTGAGAACTGCCATTGTCAGCGTGTAGCTATTCTGCACCTACAGCTACAACTAACAGAGACTACCCCTTTGATTAATAGTGCATAGTTCCAGCAAGAATTTTTGAACTAAATCTGGGACTTTGGCTCCCCCTATCACCTGTTTTTACAACCTGGCACCCTCATCTTCCCTAAAACAAACAAACAAACAAATACAGACAGTGTCTTACCATTTGGCATAAGCTCCACTACCAATTTTGGATAAGCAATATTTGTGCAGCCGACTGCAGTGCCACAGTGTCGCTGGCAAACTTCAGGCACGACACAAGCCACAACATCTGAGGAGAGGATAATGAGATAGCGTTAGGCAAGGTCATATAAACAACAGATTGCTCCTAAATTAGTAGAGCTTCTAAAATTTATCTCTGTGTTGAACTACTGGATTGACATGCTTGATATGATCCAAGATCCTTGGTCTGCTGGCAGGGAGGAAGGTGATTCTAAGCTTCTATTCCTTCCTTTCCTCTCTAAAAAAAGTACTGAAAAGTGCTGCAAGTCAGAAAAAAACCAACCCAAAATAAAAAAAACAACCCAACCAACCAAAAATCAGCACTCATTTGTCAGAGCAGGACTGAATAACACAAGGAGAGAAAGTAGGAAAACAAGCAGGGGAACACAAAGACCCCTCCCTCCAACAGGAACATCTCTCCTCTGCCTGTTGTTAAACACACTGATGGTTAGAAAGGAGGGATACCAGTATTTCCCCTGTGCTGCACTCGTGACTGTCCATGGCCCAAAATATTGCTGTGACTGCTGATCCTCTTCCTCTGACTGCCAGCAGCGGACCAGTCCAGGACAGCATTTTCCACTTGTTCAGCCAGAGTGGTGCTGTAACAAACAGAAAACTGGGCACGGACACTAAAATGGACAGCAGTAGCACTAGCAGAAACCTGGGATCAAGGAAAAGAGGAAGACCTGTGGCTTCTTACAGTGTAGATAGTTTTTGTGCATACAAGTGTCTGGACAATTTGGATGACAAGACAACAATCTAACAGGTATTTTGGAAGGAATAGAAAACAGGAAATCGAGAGATTGGCAGTGAAATAGAGGCAGCAAGAAGAAATTTGCATTTCTGCATACATACATGTATTTCTATATACATACCTGTATACAAAATTCTGCTGATCATTCCAGGCATCACTATAATAAACATGGGCAAGAGTTTCAAGTATCCACACATGATACAACCGGCCTTCACATGGGACATGTTCTTGCCAGAGAGACATCTTTGGACAATAACCTGTCAATGGGACATAGCAAGCATGCATGACCCAACCAAGAATAGCATTTCCATGAACACACCATTCCAGGTTCCAGATACAAGGTATTTGTTAACCTCTGTGACAGTGAAAGCACCTATTTACC
>NW_010188982.1:7445-20623 GCF_000695765.1 Mesitornis unicolor | reverse complement strand
AGGAAAAATAAAAGCTACATGAATATCAAAGGATATACTTGAAATAAATAAAGGAAAATATCATTTATCCAGTGTATGTTTAAGAGGTAAGACTCTTCCTTACAAGATGTTCTTAAAGCAGATAGACTAAAAAACCAAAAAGGAATAAAATATTTACTGAGCAATGGATACAGTTACATTGGGGTTTATGTTCATTTGTTTACAAATTGTGGATATTATCTTTCTCATTATTCAGAATGCAGATCAATCACCTGCTAGAGATTGGACACATTCACCTGTCACAGTTGCAGGAGCACACTTTACTCATGTCAGTGTGATCTCTCGGGGTAAACTGGATGGCAGGTTTTAGGGAGAAGGAAGGAGGACTGGGGCAGAGTCTCTAGACTAAAGGACTTGACACATAAAGAGCATCCTACCAAGACTGTGCATGCAAAAAGGAAAGCTGCACAAATAGGAAACAAACTAGTATTTCTGAATGGAGAATCATATCAAGACCCAGTGTAACAAAGATCAGTTGATGCATGGTTTCCTAAGTAAATGTTCACATTACAACCTCTCTGTGTTTTTACACATCGTCACATACAAAAAGTGAGAAAGGAATTATTCAAAGTATCTGCTGGGCACAGCACATAGAATAAATTGAATGAACACCATTCCATTTTCTCACATGTAGGAGGGGTTTAGAAACCAGAAACTAAAAAGTCACTTGCCAGTCTTAAAATAACTGTAATTTCTGTGACCCAGCCTTGAATTCCAGTGCGGGAAGAGTACACCTGAATCACACTAGACTGCAGAGTGGTGTGCTCTGCGTTTCCAAGGCAATGGATTCCACATTACCTGATCTGTGCACCAGTACCACAAAGCAATGATGCTCAAACCAAAGATCAGCCCTGGCCATGGCAAATCTCCAGTGACGGCATCTCGGAAGATGTGAAAGGAATCCTCCCGAGGAGTGTAGCATTTTTCTTCAATCGTAATATTCCCATAGGAGATGTTGGATGGAATTGCTTCCATGTACTTCCGCATGAAAGCATCGTACCCTCCTACTTCAGCAAATGCTGAAAAATAGAAAGTAAAAGTAGGGATAAAGTATTTAATACTGAAATCTCACATACAGCTAGAGAATGTGAGGAGAAATATGGTTGTAAAAAAACCCTAGCCAGTACACATCAACATTTTCAGGAAACACTAGGCAGTGTTTTGTAAGTATTCACACAATCTAAGTGTCAAAGTGACCTTTTAGCTCACAAACACTGGTTTAGGCTCCATCCTCTCGACATCTCTTATACGTATCTTGCCATGAAACGAAATGAAGATACATTATTTCCACACACTATTAACCTAGGGAGAACCTAAGGCAGGGTCTTACCAGATTAGGTCAGTCTGGATTTATCTCTGTTGTAACAATGGTGGAATAAACTTCAGCGAAAGACCTAGCTAGAGGAAATCAAAGCACCCAGTAACTAGAAGGATAAGGAAAGGACTCTTCCTATTAATTCTGTTTAACAGCATGATTTCTGTTTTAAAATGCATATGGTCTTCTGGACAAACACATTGTCCTATTCATAAACATTCAGCTTGTATCTTTTGTCCAGCTGGCAATATGACATCCACAGACAAACTGTAACGCTCACTTAAAATATTAATAAGTTTGGGTTGTTTTAACACAAGCTAGCAGCTAGAAACAAAAAACATGCAATGTGACCAACAGCTCTTCACTTTGAACCAGAAATTTTCATCCATTAGCATCTGAATATCTATGAAATTATAGTTTCTTAAAACAAAATACTCTCTGAACTTCTCAAGAGTATCACCATCACCTGCAAACAACTCTGCTTTTACCCTATTAGCCGTCACAAATCCCGTTCTGTCACAAAATGCTCTATATTACCCTACACATCCACCTCTGCTTTGGAGATGGAGCGGTCTCAATGACTAAAGGGCCTGGCAACACACCTATTTTCTCCCCTGATAAAAAGGTACTGAACTGAAAATCTGAAACTGAAAATATGAACTGAAATCTGCTGCTTAAGATAACAGAGTTCCACACTTCAGGATCCATTTCCATAGACACTGTGGGATTTGTGGTTGAACATTCCAGTTTAATTCCTCTGATTTACTTACCAAATCCCATGAGGATAAAGGATCCCACTACCATGATAAATGTTTGCAAGGTGTCTGTGTAAATCACAGCTGCAAGGCCACCTAATGGCAAAGAAAAGTCAAGATAAATAGGTTAGTCCCTGTGCACTTGCCTCAGTGGAAATCCTTTTTGGTTGGTTTTGGTTTTGTTTTTGTTTTTTTTCATTTTTCTCACCACCTCTTTCTTCCAAACAAAGACCACTGTAAATCACTCACTTTTCAGGTGTTCATTTCTCCCCTCTTACCCACCTCCCCTCTTCTGTTTTCTGGCTCCCCTAACTTCTTTGATTTATCAAACTGCTCTGCAAACTCACCTGTGATGGTGTAAAGAGCAGTAATAGCAAGCAGGATAATTATGGCCAAATAAAGATTCAGCCCTATGGCCAGCTGTATAAATACAGCTCCAGAGAATATATCTGCCTGTAAAAGAAAAAATGATAGATCAAGCAATGTTTAAGTTCATGATGATGGCATATTACACATTCATGATGAGGGTACTGAAGTACACAACTCCAGCCCTTTCAGTACTGCACAAACATGTAAACAAACAAACAAACAAACAAATGCCATTTTAGTACAACTGCCAGTCTCCTTTCAGTGCTCTGGTGCTTTCAGTACCAGAGCTGTAAAACTTCTCAAAAAATTTCCAGGTCTTTTTCAATGGATCATCTTAGTTAGGCAGAGTGACCTGACTACTCTGTGCTTGCACGCTAATAACAAATTACTTAAAACTCAGGTTAGACTTGCTGCTATGTGCAGGGATGGACTCTGTGACACCTGCAAGACGTGGCATGGCTCTCTTCAGTTAACACGGCTCTATCAGTCTCTTACTTTTCTTTACCTCTTGCATACATAGAATCATAGGATGGTTTGGGTTGGAATAGACCTTAAAAATCATCTGGCCCAACCCCTGCCATGGGCAGGGACACCTCCCACCAAACCCAGGCCGCTCAAAGCCCTGTCCAACCTGCCCTTGAACACTGCCAGGGAGGGGGCATCCACAGCTTCTCTGGACAACCTGTGCCAGTGTCTCACCACCCTCACGGTAAAGAATTTCCTCCTAATATCCACCCTAAATCTACCCTCTTCCAGTTTAAATCCATTACTTCTCATCCTATCACTGCACTCCCTGATAAAGAGTCTCTCCCCATCTTTTCTGTGTGCCCTCCTTTAAGCACTGGAAGGCCGCTATAAGCTCTCCCCAGAGCCTTGTCTTCTCCAGGCTGCACAACCCCAACTTTCTCAGCCTTTCCTCACAGGGGAGGTGCTCCAGTCCCCTGATCATCTTTATGGCCTCCTTTGGACCCGCTTCAACAGCTCCATGTCCTTCTTATGCTGGGGTCCCCAGAGCTGGATGCAGTGCTCCAGGTGAGGTCTCATGAGAGCAGAGGGGCAGAATCACCTCCCTCAACTTGCTGGCTGCTCTTCTTTTGATGCAGCCCAGGACATGGGGGGCTTTCTGGGCTGCAAGCACACGTTGCTGGCTCATGTTGAGCTTCTCATCAATCAACAACCCCAAGAGCTTCTCCTGAGGGCTGCTCTCAATCCATTTTCCGCCCAGCCTGTATTTGTGCTTGGGATCGCCCTGTACCATGTGCAGGACCTTCCACCTAGTCTTGTTGAACTTCATGAGCTTCGCACAGGAACTACTACATGTGGTATAGCTAGTCTTGCTGGTTCAGGACAAAGAAGGATTAAAGGCAAACATCTTAAATTATCTCTATTTTTACATTCCTGTCAGAATAATTGACATCAGTTGGCTAACAGAAGACACCTTTAGCTCTTGCGTAAGAAAGGAATTGTCCGGGTTTCAAAGTAACACTGGGATATTAATCACATTAAATCAGTTCCTTATTTAGAGATAATTTGCATCAATGTTATTTATCCAAGTTGTAATTAGAATAACCTACCCCAGTGCACTTGTAATGTATTACTGTAAATTATGCTTTCATTAGAGGTTTGCATCTCTACTTATCTTTGCTCCTGAGCATCCAGTTCACGGGCTTGTCTCCAATCCCACATGCACGCCTCCTTTCTTATACCACACCACTAGCACAAGGGCTCTATAAAGGGAGTCCTATCCTCATTTAACAATACAAGTTGTAGTGGTGTGCAGCAAGCTCAGGAGCTGCAGAATGCTGCAGGAATTGCCCATATGCAGCGTCTGAGAAACAAAGTTCACATTATATGTGCCCTGGGGTAAAGCCTGCACACACAGTTACTGCAGGGCAGCTGCTAGGTGGCAACTTGCTGGAGGAGTGGGAGGTTCCACAGGCCAGGCTGTGGGACAACCAGAGCCTGTGATCACAGAACAGGCACTTGCACCACTTTTGGTCACAGCTAGGCTGAGGTAAGGCAGGGCAGGTTTACTAATAAGCAGTTAAGCAGTTTGGTTAGCTGGGAAATGCTGGATGAAGAAATCCTCTTTGTTCCAGAGACACTGAAACCGAGACTGCAGGGTATGATCTCACCCTTAGTTCACTCTGAAGAATGAGGAAGAGGTACAGACCTCTGCAGCAAGGGATCCTGCAACCCTACTGCCCTGATGTGCAGAAAACAACTGTGAAGCAGAGTGTGAATTACAACAGAGGTCCCACTACCAAAACTCTGCCTCTGGAACAGCTTATTTGATTTCTTAGTTCAGAACTGGGAACTAGGATGTTAAGCTCTTAACTTCAGTGGCTTTGTCCCTTCTCTCTATGGGAATATTTTTTTCCTATATTTTCATATAACTGACTAGCTTATATCCCAGAACTTTTATTTATTGTTCTTGGCTGTAGTTTAGCCTACATAGCATTAAATATTAATGGTCCTAAAATGACGCTCAGAAAGAAATGTATAGTTAATTATTTAGCATCTTGGGCAATATATCAGCTTCTTCAAACTGCTGAGTTACCTTCCAACTTCACTTCTTCTCCCTCCCAATTAGATTACTTCCTTTCAATATTTCCTTGTTTCTCCATTAATACTCTTTTATGGACACTATTTACTCTTTTATGGACACTTATCTTATCTCTGAATAGAGTAAATCTTTCCTTTACATTACAACCTATCTCTCCACAGAACATGCAGGGACAACTGGCAGAACACATTGCAATTGAGTCCAGCTGCAATGTTAATGTGAGAGGCTGGGCAGTGGCACGCACTCTTTACCCCACACACCATGCAGAGGCGTTTATCCTTCTGCCTCTTCTTCCCCCTGGTAAGTCTATGCCTATACATTTACTGCTGAAACTATGCACAATGAATGTAAAGAAAATGCTATAATACATCTAGAAATCCAGTTCACAATTTCTGATTTCCTCAAAATTCCCTTTTTTCTTGTCATAATTTAGTCAATTACTCCCCATCAAGATTTTATTTTTACTAGGCCATTTTCTTTGGCATAATGACCAATATCAGCAACACTAGTAGCTAGCAAGCCCCTGAAAGCTGCTATGAGCATTACTCACAAAGTACTGTACGCTTAGGAAGCATGCACATGTGAGGCACCTCTGCAACAGAAACCCTTTAGGCTTAAAGATCACGTGTGTCCTGATCCTAAAAATCCACACGTTAGAGCATGGCCTTGCCTAGCAAGTGACTGATTAGCCATGGAACAAGGTGAGCAATCAATAAAAAATACACAGAAAATGTGCAGGAAAAGAGAGAAATAGTAACGACCTCATACAGAGGTGTGCAGTGGGAATCTGATCATCGCACGGTGGTGGGCACTGTGCCTGAAGTTACAGGACTTGACGTATTACATTGTTCATTGGAAAGCACTGTAATAATTATATTATTAAGAACATTAGATAATACTTTAACACACGAAGGAAGCAGCATATGAAATAACTACCCAAGAAACGAGATGCCACTCTTCTACAAAGATAAGCAGCAGTTAAGTATTGCTGCCAGTCAAACTGATAGGTGTGACTGCCTGTTAAGGGCAGGGCATAAACCTATCCTTCTATATCAAATCTCAGCAAGCCCCAAAGATCACAAGGGAGTGTTTGCAAAGGCAGTAAAGGAAGTTAAATGCAAATCTCCAAGCTGGCCATGGCATGGATCATCAACACATGGGCATGTTTGGATATACAACGTGCCTCTGGAAAGAGAGACCTGTGCTATCTTCACATGGCATGGATAGCTCTACACAGCACAAAGAAGCTACCTATGGTACAGGATGGAACAGTCCTTTCCTTTCTGCTGCTGGACCTGGTTCATCTGGAGACAATTTGGGTGCGATGTTGCATAGCATGGTATAGAAAAAGCTACCCTGACATCCTCTGACAGTACCTGAAACCTCCAAGGACTTCGACTGTTCTGCCTGTTCTGAATAAAATACGGCCACTTTATCAGATCTGGGCAAATCCTGCCCTGCTGAATATAGTGACATAAGGAACAATGCAGAAAGAAGGTTTGTAAACCACAGACATCTGAGCTACATGTCTACATAGGATAGATATGGGAAGATAGTCGGAGTTGTTCTGGGCAGATTGAGGGAACAAGAGAAATGGTTAGAACTTGTGCACCAAATTTCTCCCCTGCATGGCACAGAGACCCAGCTCCATGCCAGTTCTCCACACACATCTGGAATAATTGGGTTGATGGAAAGCTGGGATGGGCCACTGGCAGAGTGGGACCCAGGTAATCTGCTGCGCTATGGATCTCTTGGCTATTACTTTGCTCTCTAATAAGACAGGACCACAAGAGCAGGAGAGGGTGCTTGAGCCTCATGACAACACTGGAAGATTAAATGGAGAACCTGTCTTGCCTGGAAGCAAAACACTCCACTGAAACAGGGTGAAATCCCATGATCAGAACCTTAGGGATGATAGAGGCTGGAAATAAAAGATAGATAGTAAATTCAGAACCTATGTAACACCTTGATGGGCTCATTACAAACACGTATTGCAGAATAAGACTGAGAGTCATCTGA
Source organism: Mesitornis unicolor (assembly GCF_000695765.1). Classification (NCBI taxonomy): domain Eukaryota; kingdom Metazoa; phylum Chordata; class Aves; order Mesitornithiformes; family Mesitornithidae; genus Mesitornis; species Mesitornis unicolor. The sequence continues at coordinate 13,560 of NW_010188982.1, read as the reverse complement.
CTGGAAGAGTTTCTCAGCTGCTAGAGCTGCCAGAACTCTGCGTCATACCTGGGAGTTCTGATTAGGGCAGTTAAGCACAACAGCAAATTAACTAATCCTTCTGAAATATACGGAAACCCAACTCTGAGGCCAGCTCCGCAGTACCAACCTGTTTAATTTATAACCTTTCTAAGGATCAGTAATCATGAAGATGTGAGAATGAGAGCAAAAGGCCAATCTTTTAGCTTAAATTGCACTATTATCACTCAGCTCCCATTCAGAGGGCAAAGAGTAGCTTGCCATGGCAACGTCTGCAAAACAACAGATTGAGGTATGCCTGAACTGTGGACTTCTTTAGAGGTTTGGTAGTTCCAAGATACATGCAAAATACGAGCTCCCTTCACTATTTCACAGCAACATGACCACTTACTTAATAAACATTAACTTCATAGCACCTTAAACCTTACACCAACCACTTGCTCATTAAAAGAATTTCTCCCCCTCCCTCCTTTCACCTCAGCTGTTTTTATTCCCCTCCTTTGCATTTTCCCACTCCTTTATTTTCTAATTCTTCTTATTCTTTTTTTCTCCATAGCCCTGTGCTCTTTTCCCTCATCTATATTACTGATGGTATATTCTCCAGAGAATGCTAAAACAGATAAATATGAAGTTTAGGGACAAAATTTCCTGCCACATGTTTTGCAGATCCCTAGGATAACAGACTGCAACATAGTGCAAGTTTGCCACCACTCTAACTTGTTCTAGAGGAGAGCATAAGTAGAAGTAAACATTCAAACCTAAAAAATAAAAAGAAAGCACAACAAGCATCAAGAGACATTGCCAGGAAGGAAAAAACTTGGATTGCAGAACAGATCTGGATACACAGTCTCACCAAACAGAATAAAGAAAACACAAAATCACGTTTTAACCATCCTTAATTCGACCAAGGTTTCCAAACCAGAAACAACCGACTAATTGTGTAAGCAATAATGTAAACAGGAGTTTCTTTTCTTTAGCTCAATGTAAGATGGAAGAAATGCTGCAGAAGTTCTACTTACTGAGATCTTTGTGAAAATATACAGGATCAGAGAAAGGACTGACAGATAGATCTGAATCCGCTTCCCACCAAAACGCTTCTTCAGATACTCTGGCATTGTCACCACCTGCAGGGAGAGTAGATAACGTTTCAGATTATGGGGAACAGATACAAAGTAAATTAGAGGAAATTAGGTTTTTTTGCTGCTCAGATACTGTAGGAGTGGAAGGCAAAGGGTGGGGAGCTACAAATGCAGTTGCAAGGATGAGCAGCTCCAGGAATCAAAGGAGATCAGGGACAGAGTACCAATTACTTCCCAGATCAGGTCTCTGAACAGACAATCCTCACTTTTCAAATACATACAGACAAAACATGACGCAGTATATGCTCAGATCTTGTGACATTCATAATGGCTTTGCAATATTCAAGACTTGATACAAAAGCATGAGCAACAAAGAAAACCATAACGTACTCTTTTGACTTACCCCAGCTTTGACGTAGATGGGTACAAACAGCCATCCTAGAACAGCCACAAATATCAGAGCCTGCAGTCAAGATAAGATCAGCTGAATTAGTCTCCTCTCTCTAGATAGCACTCCCAAAGACCATTTATCAGATCCAATAGCAGCTACAGACCATTGAAACCACATAAACCTGCTGTCATACTAGTACAAATCAGAAATAATTTCAGTGGAATAGTAGTGATACACAAGCATGCTAACAGTCAAACTTAGCATGATTTTCAAGAGGAAAATACAGTCAAGAGCAATATTTCCACCATGTCTATTCACCTGTACACCAGTCCACTATGTGGTAAGTAATGTAGCGTATCTGCTCAAATACACACATGCATCATTGCTTCTTCCTAAACAACAATTGTTGTGCACTGTGCATTGATATTAGTCCACAGAGAAACTCCCGGGAGACGAAGTGTTAGAGGTGGATATGTTTGAAGGAGGATATGAGTCCTAGAGATTTGAATACCATGAAACTTCAAGCAATGCTTGTTCTGTTTTATTCTGCTTAGTTTTGGTAGAAAGAGAAGGGGAATTGGGTTTGTTACAGGACTAGTGTAAGCAAATAGAGAAAAATTACATTAACTGTGCACATATCAGAGTTCATTTTAGCCTTTATCCTCCTCCTTAAGTACTTATATCATATGAGAACTTGACTATTTGTAGCAACCATCTACTTGCTAAGGAAAAAAGCCACATTCCTCAGGGTTGTATGTTTCTTTCACTGCACAGAATTAAATGCAAGAAAAGCATTGACCTACGTACGCTCATTAAGTCCTCTGTGTCATGGAATAAGCCCTTCTATGAAGGTGAATTGAGCAGAACAAGGGCATTATTATCCACACCCACAGAGCCTGAGAAGACAAGGAAATGGACTGACTGAATTAGCTCATGCAAATCTCTGTGCTGGTATAGTTAATAATGTTCCTGGTATGCCAAGTAGTTCATTTAAAGTCAGTTTGGATTTCTCTACCTTATAGTGCAACCATAAGCAAAACACACATAATTAGAGAAAAGAGAAAATAAAGAGGAAGAGAATTTTGGAATGCAGGTAGTTGTGAAGAATATCCAAAATTTGTTATAGCCTGTGGAGAAATCAAAACCCCTTCAACAACTCCTACATAGCAAAATGCTGTAAAAAATACTATAGATGACAACACTGATAAATTCTTCCCAACAGTCTGAAAGTGTTGTTTATAAATACTTTAAAAGTAATCAAAAGATATGTATAGAGAAGAGAATCCATCAATTTATTTCATTCAAATGCTCTCTAAAAAGCATTATTCAACAGAAAAGTGTCATCTTTTCCCAGTGGCTTGGACAAGGACCAAGGAGGATAGGCCAAACAGTAGATTACACTGGAACTTACTGGTCCATGCAGAAAACAAGCATTGCCAAGAACAGACTTTGACAGTCCTAAATTATTAGGCAGTGTTATTTGATGAACCTCTGCAGATAATCCTGATGTCACAAGTATGTCCACTTAAATGCATGCCACTTACATTCCATTCGTATCCTCCAATGGCGATTCCTCCAGCTGCTGCTGTTCCTGCTATTCCCACAAAATGTCCACTACCAATGTTACTGGCAAACAGAGAAGCACCAATCTGGAAACAGAAAGAACAATACTTGGCTTTTAGGTTGTGTTTATGGTAACTTGAAAAAATCATGTTCTTTTGGCATTTTCAACTCATGCCTATCTATCATCAGATGGTGACGTGATAACCAGCTTCCTTGACAACTTTCAAGACTCTTGTTTTTTCCCCTTAAACCAGAGACTCCAGCCATCATATTTATGACAGTGAGAAATAATTTGATGCTGCATAGAAGATATTCCAGTTGAGTCAAACAGTTCATTATACCAATATAGATTTTAACATGTTTGCAAAACTTGGTTAACTGACATTTGGAAGATACCCAAACAATTAGGGAAGAAGACTGTGGTCTATCTTGCTCAAGGAGGAAACAATAAGTGCACATCCACTCATCAAACTGGCAGTCCCTATTTCATATCCCACAGTCTGTGGAATTAAATGTATCATCCAAGAGAGGTGTACTGACTTTGTACTTGGTTCACTTTTAGTCAAAAGATATTCAATTACCGAATTAAATTCTGAAAGAAATATCTGTTGAGAAAGCGCTTCTGGAAGATACAAACAATAGCAAATCAATGAGTTATATTTAATATAGAAGTGTTAGATCTGTATGACCCTCAAATATTGCACTGATCATACAAACAGAACACTGGGAGAACTGATGAACAGCGAGAGATGAAAAAAATGAGAAGTTTATGTTGTATTAGTATTGCACTGATCATACAAACAGAACACTGGGGAGAACATAGGAAATGATGAACAGTGAGAGATTAAAAAAATGAGAAGTTTATGTTGTATTACAGATTGGCAGGAGCCATTTACAAAAGAGAGACTGTGCCAAAAGATCTAATTCTTCATCAAATAGCTCAGACAACAGAAAAGATGAAGATAAAAGCTATGAGCTTCATTTCCTCAAAATGAAACGATTAAAGGCAGCAGAAATGCCTAACGATAATTTACAGGGTCAGACATTGAAGGATGCAGGGTGAGAACTCAAGCATGAAAAGGAGGTTGGATTGGGTATTGTAGGCAGAAGACGTGAGCTGGAGTAGTTCTGAGATGAAGAGAGGCAAGTGAACATTTTTTTATTCACTTCTACTTGTTCTTTGTGTCCTCTGAAAGCTACAAAGGTAAAAAAGGAAAAAGGTTTAATAATAAAAGAAAAACCTATGGAAAGTAGGCAAAAGAAGCCCTGCTGATCAGCTTCCGATGCTCTCATTTGAGGTAGAGCTCTCATGTTGAAAGATCCCAAGGGGCTTAAAAATGGTTTTTTACACATATGGATGCAGGACTTGTATCAGGCACATGGCAGTCACCTTACAAAAGGGAGAAATACTGTCTGCAACCCATAGGAAGATTTTTAGGGTCCTAAAATGTATATACAGGGAATAGCTACAAATTTCCAGGTCTGCAGTCACTGCAGTGAGTTCTTCGAGTAGCAGTAAAAATTTAGTCAATCTTGCTGAGAGCACAAGGACAACTGCCTGAGATTCGGGAGGATAAAAGGGATTTCATAATAGAAACCCACCTCTGAAGATCAGGTTTAGTCTATAAAGCCATGCCACAGCCAGGTATAGCAGCCATGCTCTTCATTGCACAATCCTGATCTTCAATCATAAAATAGAATTTACTCTCCCATTTTTTGTATGCCACATACAAATAACATTTATCAGAAGGTTCCACTCTTACTTTTCCAAGCTTACTTTTTCCTCGAACTGACGAGTTCGACCTCATGATTCTAGTCTTTTTGCAGACAAACTGTCCTTTTGCTGTGACAGGAAATTTATGTCTCTAAGTTCACTCAGCGAACATTTTTAACACATTTCTAGAAGTCAGTTGTGCCCTACAGAAATGTAACCAGTTTGTCATATGACAGATATTTCTACAGGAATTATAAATATTGCAACAAGCATTAGGAAATAAGCTAGAGAGATCACTGGTAATAAAGAAAACTTTTTCTTCTAACCTCTTTGTGACAGCAACAGTGTTTTCCCAGCAATAATCGTGAAGAAAAAATACCGTCTATACCAGGCATTAGCACTGTTGTCCAGTGTTTTCCCTGGAGATGAATAATTAAACTTACATCTAGGTTACTAGAAATGCAATCACCAGAAAAGATTAACCACATTAAACTCTGGTTTTATTTAATGTGTTCCTTCTCCTGTTTCAAAAGCTTAAAATGTACTGCAAGCAGACCCAAGTAACAAAAGCAGCTAATGAAGAACTTTAAGATTTGGCAGCTGCAGTAAGCTCTGGCTCAGTGCCTGAAACCCCGGGACATGCTGTAGCATTCATTGAGAATGCTGTGTTCCTAACTTTACTCAGAGTACCATTGTATCGAAAGAAAAATACAAAAGCAAACCAAAACAATGCAAAGTTACCAACATATTTAGGGCCATCGCAAGGACAAAACAATGCAAATGCAGATACCACCTTCGCTTTCTGAATTTTCCTCTCTGCATCAGGGAACACCAGCACAGCAGAACTGTAAGATCAACACATACTAATAATGGATGCAATTTAAAAAACATTTACTGTTGTTACATATACATGGAAAGGTAGAACATGGCTTCACAGCTGGGAAAATGTGTATTACCCTTAAAACTGCAGCGTGGTTAAAGCAAGAGGAGTGTTTACCAAATATACTTGGACCCTGTTAGCTGCTAATGCCAGAGGGGAAAGAGAAACTTCCAATCTGCCATGGCAGTGCTTTGAGGCTGAGGGAAGAAGGCAGATGGGCTCTGGGCCTGAGCTGTCTCACTGAAGAACTTCCTGCTGTGGTATTTCTGTACTGAAAAGTCCAATTACTAGAACTGCCCAATTTGCCCATGGTAGATGCTGCAGGACACCTATGCATGATGCTGGGCTGAAACTGGGCAATGACAGAGGGAAACAATTTTCTAGAAGTGTTAACTGTTCTCAGCAAATTTGTTAGTGAATTGATTTTAAAAACAGATCTGGGAGGAAATGTAAAGAAAGTTGACTGAAAG
>NW_010188982.1:267-7414 GCF_000695765.1 Mesitornis unicolor | reverse complement strand
GGGAAAGAGAGGACAAAAAACTGAACTAACCTGAGGCCAACGTGGAACATTAACTCTTTTGAAGTCTTTTAAGAGGTCAGGTTTTAACAAGAGTACTCTGTTCAGGAAAAGTACCACCACACTGCAAACACATGATGATCACTATGTTTTTTCCATGTTATTCATTAACCATTTCACCTTGCTCTTTTCATTAACTTGAGGATGCACTGACATCCTGGCACTTGCTGCTCCAAATCATATACAATGTACTTTGCAAATCAGTGACCACTGCAGCGACAGTGTGCAGACTTTATAGCTTACGGCTTTTCTCCCTCCCAGGACTTGCTCATGCATATCCTATGCCCCTGATGCCCGCTTTCCTGTTTGAAAGTGTTAGCTCGGTATCAAACTCTTTTCCCCGACCCCAAGCACACCTTGCCTGTGGCCTTTAGCCCCTTTACAGAGAGCAGCAGAGGCTCCCTCACATCAACACGAGGTCATAAGCCTTAGCCTGAGGTATCCCTCCTCCCATGCTTCCCCTGCAGAAGCTGCTTCTCAAACCCCTCTTCCCTGGACAAATTTCTCATTCCCTTGTTTGAGAACTACTCCTTGACACTGTCCATGCTTTTCTTTAACTCAAGACTCTTCCCTGCGACATACGACTTTACCCTGATGGAAGGATATAATTTTTCCTACCTGATGTTTTCAGGATCACCATCATCACAAGGATGGTGAGGGCTCTGGAGAACAAGCCTTATGAGGAGCGGCTGAGGGAACTGGGGTTGTTTAGCCTGGAGAAGAGAAGGCTGAGGGGAGACCTCATCACCACCTACAACTGCCTCAAGGGAGGTTGTAGAGAGGTGGGTGCTGGGCTCTTCTCCCAGGTGATGGGGGATAGAACAAGGGGAAACGGCACCAAGCTGTGCCAAGGGAGGTTCAGGTTAGAGATAAGGAGGAAGTTCTTTACTGAGAGGGTCGTCAGAGGCTGGAACAGGCTGCCCAGGGAGGTGGTGGAGTCACCATCCCTGGATGTGTTTAAAGAGCGGGTAGACGAGGTACTTAGGGATATGGTTTAGGGGGCAGACAGGAACGGTTGGATGTGATGATCTCAGAGGTCTTTTCCAACCGAGTGATTCTGTGTTAGCAACTTTGGAAAAATCAGTACACCGCATACAGTGAAATAACACTGTCACCCTCAGGGCTCTGAGACCCAAGGAAAGATGTCTAGATTTTTATTCTGCTTTTCCAATTACTCTGCAAATTCTATATATTGCATTATTGCCAAATTAAACCACATTTATACACTTCCCAATTCACTGAGAGATAGAGGTAAATATACAGTACACACCAAATAACATGTCTCTGTCTTCTGACAAGCCCAGTGACTGTTGAAATACCACAGTCAGCTTTCCACCTTTGTCCTCCAAGACAGAGACAACACCTCCCAGCTGACTGGAAAATTCTGATTAATTCTGCAGAAATCCATTTCACTGAACTTTTTCTACCAGAGCTTTGCTTTCATTATTTTATTATATTTTTGTTCTGAAAGCTACTGTTTTCACACTATTTTTTTGCATGGAACTTAACAAAATAAGTTAATTTCTTATTGCACTTTACCTAAGAAAAGGAAATACAAATCTTATTCATACCAGAGTTGTCTTTCCTTGCTCCTCACAGTGGTGTCAGATTCAGCAAGTGGGGATAATTCTGAGAATACGTAAGACTTAACGGGATGCAGAGATCAGAGAAATCATGCCAGTGGTTAGTTCTGATGGCCATGAAAATAAGCCATGAAGAACTGAAGCAAAAAGCTGTGGTTTGGTTTTTTTTCTATAATTCTTAACTCTCTCACAAAGCTCAATTGAAAGCTTTAAGTGAAAACAAGCGAGCTGAGTTACATTTCTGTTCAAAGTGCAATATCTCCTTGACTCTGCATGCTTCTTATTGCTCTTCAGTAAATCTTTTGAACCACAGCTGGACTTGAGATGCCCAGCAAGATACTCTTTGTCCTATTAGCATTTATGGAACTCAGAAACTGAGGTGTATAAGGTAACCCACAATTTTGTGCAGACTGCTCTGTCAGTAAAACTACAGAACCTGAAGAACAAAATTCAAAAGCAGAAAAGCTTCGAAATTGAAGTAGGAGTTTGGTTATTTTTATTATTGTACATGAAACCCCGGTAATCCTGTGACAGTGGCTGCTTCCAAAGCTGACTGTTCTCCAGGAACAGATACTTCATTTCCTACAATGGTAGGAAGTATTTGACTGAACCCAACTCCTTTGTCTTACAAAAGAAGCTAAAGTTCAGTTTGCAAAGCCCAGCGTTACAAAGCTGGCCATTTCCTCAAACTTTTCTGTGTCTTTTTGGAAAAAGCAAAGTTGGTTATGAATATTTACAGAGCCGTATGTGTCTTTCCTGAAAGCCCAAGATACCAAAACCAGCTTCTTGAAGACTCTTCTCTCATTTTCTGTAAAAAGACGGTGGAAAGGGCACAGCACTTCATACCATTATGATTAACCAACAATGGATTTCAACTTCTGGCAATCAGGGAGAATGTAATTATATACCTTGATCCCTAATTAACTACTGGAACTACTGAGTTGGCTCATCCACTGCACAAGGGTAGGGATTTCAGTGAACTAACACTGAAGTGACCTATTACCTCAGCAGAACAGCCAGAAAAGACTAACTGTGGGCTTGATTCTGCAAAACACTAAGCAAACTTCATGGATTCTGCTGGAGCCAACAATCAGAGCCAAAGCTGGACAGATCTGGCCCAGGATAACTGTCTTGGTCCTACTGCATACAATGAGAAATTGAATCACAATCAGGTGAAGGACAAGCATGCAAAATCTGTATCAAAAGTGGAACTAACCTCCAGGCTTTGATTGCCAGTCTTCTCTAGTCTACTAAAGCACAGCTTTTTTATCATTTAAGTGAAGAGAATCCCTTTCCCAGGCTTGCTAGTAAGAGATCCTAATACACTGCCCCATAGAGCATAGCACAAACACTGAAAAATGTTATTGGTTTAAGGGAATTGAGTTTATAACAAGTTTATGGAAGGATTTTTTTTTTCCATTTTACTCTGTTCCAGAAAACAGTGACATGCCAAGGGTCATTATCCTGACATGGCAGAGGAGAAAACTGATAAATAAGACTCCACTTACAAAACAACTTCCCCCACCCTGCCTGTCATCTCCAGTCTGTGGAAATGTATCTGGGCTTTCCAGAACAATGCCAGGTTAGTCCTGACATGGCACAAAAGAAAAGTCAGAGCACAGAAGCAGTAAAAATAATACACACAGCATTAGCTGTTGCAGAACTGAGATCACATCTTTGACTGAACTTTCTATACTTTCATTGGTTTCCTGATCATTTCTACCCAGTTTGCACTGGGTGATGGACATCCTATTACCTGCTAAAATGTGGGAATAGGTGTTTTGGAATCTCTTTTTATCCAAGGCAAACTTTCCAAGGTGGTGCTGCTGACATAGTATTTAGCTTGTGGTTTGAGTTCTTGCCATTTGTTTATTTTGAGTGATACCGGGAAGAATAGCAAGAAGGGTTTATTTCTCTGGTGCAGAAAGACACTTCTGCCATTACAAAGGAAGGGTCGAAGTGGTGGTCTTACTGATGCCTACACTGATGACTACCGCTTCATCCATGCTGAGCTCGCAGAGATGATCCGAGCAGCAACCACTGCACTATGGGCTCATCCCTTCTGTCCTCCCACTGGAGGAAGGGAGCTTGCTGAGTCTGTTGGGTTTGTGTTGGCAGAGAACTCAGTGTCAGATAATCTTCCTTGGGTCTTAAGGGAATCATTAGCAGTTCTCAGTGTCCCTGCAGCAAGACAGAAGCTTTTTGTGGTGAGTCTTTCCTGCCTTGCTTCTTCCACCTTCATTTACATCTGCACAAAAGGATATTCATATTCACCCTTGACAGGCATACATAATTGCACAAGGTTAAAAACAGCCCACTGATTAAAGTGACAGTTAAGCAAAGTAATCTGTTTGGGGTTTTTCTCTCCCCCTAGAATTACAGGATTTAACTTAATTGGAAACTTTCTCTTTCCTCAATCTTCCAATGGAATCTGAATTTGCTTAGATTTACTATACCAAATGAGGAAACCTTTTACTGTCATTAGCCTTTAATCTTTTTATGTCATTAAAGAGGCAGTTCTGATCTCTTCTAAAGGCAGACAGCAGCTCCCTGAAGCACAAGACGACTGAAAGATGTCTAGGTATTTCTACAGCCTACTTCAAGAAAATTCCTAAATTTTTAGACAATAAATATTTACTCACACTCTCTCTGATCCATGTGGATGGAATCTTGAATCAAAAGTCTTAATGAAGTGCAAAAAGATTTGGAGACTGAATGCAAGATCAGGAATGTTGAGGATTTCAATTCAAGCACATGGAAGCAAGTACAACACAAGCAGTACAGAAAATGCAGGTTTGTCTAAGTTTCTGCTTTGCCAAGAAGTCACACTAAACAGACTGCATGGCCTGAAAGAATAGAGAATTGTTTCCAATATTTCTGCCAGAGGCCTGCTGGGTGGCTATGAATGTTTTGTATCTGTGACTCCTTTCTTCCACGTTGGAAGAGAATACAGATCCACAGAAGACAAACAATACAAGTCACAGATAATCTTTAAATAAAATTAAACTATATTTTACCAATAACTTATAACATTTCCAGGATTTGCTCCTGGCACAGACCAGAACTTAGTACCAAAAGTAGAAACAATAGAGCAATACCAGGGCAAATGTCAGTAAATTAATTCTTCTATGTGAAGAAATTCAAAATGAGCCAGCTTCTTTGAGTGAAAGTAATAGCTCAAAATATGAAAAAGTTTTAAAGTGAGCTGACAGGCAAAGAGCTGGACTCTTTTACACTGACGTTATCTACGTATCTATGCTGAAACAAGTTGGTCACATAATCAAGCCAGCTCAGAGCTCAACACAGACAATTTCCCCAACACTTTTCCCTGCCTATCGGGTGGCTTTTGTTGTGCAATTTGCTCTGTATCACCATGGCTAGAGAGAGTTTGAAGTGTATCTACATAATATAGCCGTCACAATCTCAACAGTACTGCAGAGATACTTCATATATAAGGACTTGGCACAGTCATATGGAAGTGGATGCACATACACGTGTATATTTTATATACACATGCAATATATAGCACTCACCGGCCACCAAACCATGCTTCGTCCAGCCAGGAAGAATCCACCCACTGTCCCTCGGTTGGTTGAGTACATAGCCTGGGGGGGGAAGAAAGATTTAATCGTATTTCAAGTATAATAGGCAAGCTATACACAGACTAAGAACAAACAGCTAAAATGAAGGGATAAAACATATGGTGAGGGTAGAGGGGAAGAAATAAATAGAGCGGTTAATAAGAACAAGCTTCTGATGAAGAAAATAATACAACTGAGCGATGGTTCTTGTACCTAGGTCTACCTAGATCTGCACTAATCATTCAAGCTTCACTGCATTACCTTCCATTACAGTGCAAAACATTAAAATAAAATTAAGTTTAACTAAAAACATTATCACCCAAATAAATGCACTTCATCAGGGGTGCAATGCCTTTGATTTTAGGCATCAAAAAAGACAGTAAGTTGCAAGTTCATCAGCAGATAGTGTGCAGCTGTTTTACTCAATACTGTCCAGCCCAGGAGATACCTACAGTAATCTGTTTTCTTGTTGTGATATCAGCCTTGTACCTGCTTCTCTGCAAAGTTCAAAAACAGAAGCCAGGTAAAATTTGATTTTCACACACTCATTTTTTTATTTGTCAAGGGATGGGCTTTAGAGTGAAGCTTTGTCCAATTTCTTGCTAGTGACCCTGATCCAAATATTGGATTCGCATTGTCTCCTCTGATGGACTTTGAACAGGCAAATAAAGACAGACTTGGGAAAATTAGCCAGATTTTTTCTTCTGATGCAGAAGGAAGTAAGTAAATAAAACAGATTTACATTTAACTACACACAGCAACTGAATAAGTGTTTGTCCAATAAAGAGGGCATTGTTGCTGGAAAAAGCGGTTCCAGGAATTACCCAGCACACAATTGCCAGACAAGCCACAGATGAGTCCTCTTCTGACACAGACATTTAATACAAAGTTCAACTACAGCAAGAGGCAAACTTCCATGGCAAAGACACAGCTCCCTCCCACAAGACAGCAAGGTGTTCAGGTGTACTTTCAGACACACTTTCAGATATGCTTCAGATTTTTTTGCTACTTTTTTGGCATCTACAACTATGACAAAGTAAAGAAAAGGTTGTGTCCATTTTGCATACACACCAAATTTTTGGTGGTGTTCAGAACATTGCCAGGCTGCTAGAAAGGAGGGTTTGTTTTGGAGTTGCCTTCTCTGCTCTGTGAAATGCTGGGATGCTCCTGGCAAGCACAGGATTAGGGAGTGACAATGCCTCCTCTGGCTTGTTAATGGCCAGGTGTCCAGGTGAGCAGAGCTTGCCCCAAGGAAATGAGTTCAACTCAGCACAGCAGCTCCGAAATGTAGTGACATTCCACTGTTTACGGCTTTATAGGAACAGTATTGGCCTATTATCTTCAAACACTTCAGCACTGAGGTTACACCAATAGGGCAGTATCTGCCTTCCTCTATTAGCTGTGAAAGCACCGTGCTTTGTTTTCAGATTAGGCACTGAGTTTTCCCTTGCAGTCCTCAGCACTTTCAGCATTGCCTGCGTAGGGGCAAGAGGCCCCACCGTGCTTAGATCTCAACAGAAAGTCATTGCCATCACTTGCCACCTCAGAAACTGTTCCTTCTTCATAGTTTCAATGGCACTGCACCCTGCAGGCAAGGTCCTGCTGGCAAAAAGAGCCACAATAATGCTGCACTCAAATGGCACCTACAATCTTGACCCATCCTACTCCCTTGCTGAAAGTGATCTGCAGTCACACAGCCACAGCTGCAGTTTTACCGTGACACCACCATGCTGCCCTCCCTGCACATTGACTTCATCTCCATTCTCCCCGCAACTCGTCTTCTCACTATTTCCTATGGCACCACCTCACACCACCGATTCTCACTGCGGTCTCCTGTGTTCTGCAATGCTAAACCCCATCTGCCCACCTCTAGCCGGCCTGTTAACAGGGACCCCAGCTGGCCTGATCTTTACCGATCAGATCCGT
>NW_010188982.1:0-236 GCF_000695765.1 Mesitornis unicolor | reverse complement strand
CACAAACCTCATTCCATCTCCCCCACTGGTTCCATTCATCCACCTAAACAGATGCTTCCCCAGGTCACCATCCCATCTCCAGTAAATGCTCATATTTTCCCCACCGTGCACTTATTGCTCTCTCAATGAAGCACCACAACTTTTATAAAATTATACACTTTCATTTACTGAGACACTATCCCAGGACAATATAAACTAGCTGCTCATTAATAAAATAAAATAAAATAAAATAAAAT
>NW_010188981.1:11791-21858 GCF_000695765.1 Mesitornis unicolor | reverse complement strand
CCTTGATATTGACGTGAAACAACAGAAAATAAATCAATATGTTATGCAGCTTCTTTGTGCAAGGTTGTAGACACCATTCTTCAAACTAATATTTTAATCCCTCTTTGCTTTTACCTTGAGAGGTTGGACTAAATGATCCTTGTGGTCCCTTCCAACCTGGGATTCTATGATTCTATGAACTGCACTATCCATAAATGAAGATTTTCTGAAACTCTTAGCTCCCTACAATTTTAGGTAATGCTTACATGATATTTTAATAAGACAGTCACAAAAGAAGGAAAGAGGAAAGGAGGGAGAAAGGGAAGGCGGAGAGGAAGGGAAAGCAGGGAGAGACAGTATGAGGAGAGAGATGTAAATAATGAGGTTTAGCCTTGTTGATAGCAATGACTGGACTGCCTGTAAAAAGGCTCATAACTGAAAGAATTAGAAGTAAGTATGAAGTTTTCCCAAATTCATTGCTATCCATTTTAACTCTGCTAAATCTTATGCCAAACACATGAATTTTAGAAGGCTAATTCCTGTGGAGAAATTAGCTTTTTATCTAGTTAGCTAAGACAGAAAACGGGATATACCACACACACAAAGAATAAACAAAGTGATATGCTGCGTTAGTTTTTCAACAAAGAGGAAGTGTGAAATTTGTATAAGAACATACTATTGAAGAATTAAACAGGCTAGTGACAACAGACACATCTATTTCTGCTATTACAGATGAGTTGCTTTAATAGTCTGACTTCAATATATGAAATAATTTTTTACCTTAATTCTTTCTGGATAATACTTATTTTACAAAGCTCACATTAATGAGAGTTCACTTTTACATGTAGTTTGTGGTTCATCCTTCCATCATAATTTATATATCTTCTATTTTAGAATTAGGACTTTGTTAACTGATCCCTTCATAATGTCTAAAGTCTAAAAAGACTTATTGGTATTTAATTACTCTAAAGCAGATTAAATAGAAGGAAAAGTGTAAATAGATTGTTTAATAGAATTATTAGACTAGGAAAATGCAGCAACATTCCTTGTCTAACCTTTCATTTTACAATTCCACTTTCATTAGGGCCATGAAGTTGCAACAAAGCATGTCAGTCAAAATAGATTTGAGTTTGTTGCTAGTTAAAGATGCTTGTGAACTCAGTGTTCATTTGAAAAATCTGTTAACACTCGTAGTAGAAAACATAGGGGACATGTATCATTAAGCTTCAGGATGGGGAAGTGTAAAGGAGTACAGAATATATGTGAAGTCATAGGCAAGGAATAGTGAAAATGTGGCAAAACAAGTTAAAAATGAATCACTGGGAAAAGTCCTGAATTAAAGAGATTAACGACCTAGTTGATGTATTCCCTTTCCAATCTTTTTCATTATGTAAGATCATGAACATCTTAAAATCTGTACATGGCAGAATATTTTATCTTCTATCCTCCTAAAAATCAGCTACATTTGATGATGTTTACAGAGCATCAGAAAGGACAATCTAATTGAAATTCCGTCTTCTGATGTCCAAGGACACTTCTCAAAAAATAGACAAGATATTATTGTGATATAATACTATTTTCTTTTTTCAAAAAGTTACTCTGCATCTCACCCTGCTGAAAAGCCAAACTTATTGGCTGAACAGCACTAACAACATTGTAATTGTTAGTTTTTATAAGACAAGATATGAGGTTCCTATTAGGTTATTGAAAGCAAATGTTGATAATTTTCCATTTCTTGCTTTGAAGTCTATTATTCAACAGAGGGTTGTGGTTTATTTAGTCATTGATCAGTGCAAATAAGTGAAGAAAAAATCACAGATACCATTTTTGTGTTATGATCAATGATGTCCTTATTCTCCCAATTGCTTTTCTTTCTTTTTTCTTATATTTCTGTAATCCAAATTTCATATAGTAATGTAGCAGTTTAATTTCTGTGTCTACATTTGGCAAGTTCCTGATAACTTGCATATGCAATGTTCATCCCTTGCCCTGCTCTGATTGACAGCCCAGAAATAGCCTTTTAAATTTCGTCTGATTCTCATCTTTCTGTTTGAAAGGTAAAGTTAAATAGATTTCCTAGCAGTCTGCATGAAGTCTTGAATCTAACGAATCAGCTGTTCTGGCCATTGTGCCAAGCTTTTGTCTATGCAAAAGTACATCATTTTATCTTTGCACACTAATAGCTTACTGAAAACTGTTGCAGCTGTCCATTTACTTTGGGCCATGCGATAGCTCAAAGTAATTTATTTACCAAAATAGAGCTATTCTCACTAGCCATACTCTTATCATATATTAAGTCATTATTTTGCATTTGCTCCACTGTGGAGTGATTTAAATTGTTCTATTGTCACAAGCAGCACTCAGGTTTTATAAAAAGAGAAGAACAGGGAATTCACAATGCCTGTAGAGAATAACATGATCCCATCAGCTGTTGTATATTTATCTAATATTTCAATCAACTATTATTGTATCTGTATTACAATAGCTTTCAATTTTTGCAATCAAAATTGAAGCACTGTTGTGCTGGACACTCTACAGGTCTATATGGTGACACTGTTCTTACCACAAAACCTTTACAATGGAAAACATATATGTTATTAAAGAAAATGCAGCTATTAATCTACTGATATAAAATACTGCATATAAAAATCCAGTTTCATGGCCCATTATGTGACATCAGAATTGATGTAAATGTGCCCCTAGCACTGAGTTGCTTATTGCAGGTACTAATAATAGAATGCAAAAATAATATCTAAATGAAAGTAAATCCCTAGACTAATAAAAATAAATTCATAATACACTTTTGAAGTGTCATTTAAAATAAGATTTGTGGGAAGAAGTGGATGTTAGTTACAGGGATATGGAAATGTACATATTGTGACTCAAATTCACAGACTATTCTGAAGAAAATAAAAATGGAAAATTTAGGCCTTGTTTATGCAGCTCAGTTACATTCCCCAACTCCAAGGATAGGCAATAAAAAAATATGTGAATTTAGCCAGGATTCTTAAATCTGGAAAAGTATTTATCATTTATTTCCCATATTCTAATCTTTCATATATTTTGTACCACTGAGTAAATACTGGTTTTGTTGTTATTGTTTTTACATTTTTTAAACATACACTATTCCCCTAATTAAATGAGACTTAGTAAGAAGCTAGTGTTTCTCTCACAAACTAATCCTTGTAATCTCATCCTCTGCCTCCTGAACTGCTATTTATTTTAATTATTTGCTAAAAGACCTCTAACATTAGTCTCCTAAGCTTGCACAATGAATTACTTTATTCAGGTGCTTATAAGTTTTGTTGCTGTTTCCTGAACTCTATTTATCTTGTCAGTATTTTGCAGTAAAAATTAGATTTGATATGGTATTCCCTGAGCAATATAGAAAATAAATATGCTCTGTGAAAAATCCATTAGGCCTTTTCTTTTGTTAAGAAAGTATGCTATAAATTTTTATCTGACTTTCTCATTGTTATTGTAACTGAATCTTTGAAGATGATAATCCATGTGAAGGGTTTTTTTGTGGTTTTTTTGTAACATAGCTTCTTATAGGGATAGTGGAAAAACATACCAGTCCTGACAGGTTTTTTTCAGATCACCTGTGGTTATGGAGGAACCCTGCTGAATTCCTTTTGCATATTTTCGGAACAGCTGCCATTTTATGATCTCCTTTTGAGAAGCTAGAGACATAAAATCTCTTTCACCTACTCAATAAAAAATCCAGAGAAGTCACTCAAAATCTCACATATGAAAATAAATTTGTAAAACCTTTTATGCAAATATGTAACAAAGTATATGGTCAGCTCGTGGCGAGGCGAAATGCCTTTAAGTATTTTGACTGTGAATAACAAAACGTTTTATTTTCATTGCCACTGGCAAGGCATTCTAGTTTTAGAGGTCCCTTTCATTTGTATCATCCCTTCTCTGTATTTTGCCTATCTGTGTAGCTAGCGAACCTGAGGATGTGAATTTGTATGTCTCATGATCTCTTAAAAGACCTGATTGTAAAATATGGCGTGCAGTTACATTTCACAGCATTTTCAGCTTAAAAAATCAGGATCAGCTATTGTGAGTGGTGATATCAGCTTGAACTATAGTAAGGGTGAAATCAGAATGTGCTTAAATTTAATCATACAGGGGAATGCAGTGATTCTGATTAAATTCAGTAAGCCTGCTAAAGAATCTGCAGAGGAAGTATAATACCAATAATTAGAGATGAAAAGAAGTTCCCAATAAAGATATGATCAAAAAGGTTAAATGTGCTGATCTAGACACTGCACAGAAGTTATAATGAATTTCTGTATCTTTGAAAAATCGTGATATTATAAAACTGGTAGCTTATTTCCTATTTAGTTTTACTGTGCATGGCTTAATACATAAAAGGAAGAAAAAATGTAACAGCAGACTAGTTTTTTATTCTGTTGAATATGCTGGTTTCCTGCTTTCTTGTGTTTAAAATTACAGTGCTCAATACCATTACATTATTTTCTAAGTTTTTAAAAACTTTGAATTATTTGGGTTATTTTTGTTTATTTTCAGAAGGAAGAGAAGCACCACACTTGTGTTCTGTAGAGGTGTTTGGTTGGAAGATGTTTTATTATACTCATTTTTGTAGAGATTTTAAAAAAAAAGAAACAAAACAAAAAACCAAAACCAAAACTGATACAGGTTGCCATCATAACTGGATTTTCAGTATAAAAACTGAAGATTTGACCTTTAAAAACCTTTGAACCCAGTTCACTTTTTTTTTGCTTAAGTTCCATCCAAAGCAAGAATGAGATATTACTGGAGAATATGGACATGTATTAAAATCGGAGCTGTTTAAGGAACTTGCAAAGTCAATCTTGAACACTGTACTTCCGTCCACACTAGAAGGTTCTTTCCTCCACCTAGCAGAGCAAAACAGTGGTTACTCTAGGCAGATATGCTCCTTTTGTGCCACAAGCTATTGAGATAAACAAAGTGAAATTACCTTACCTGTGACCATCTGGAGGTAGGGCTACTTCTAAAATCTCTGTCACAAAGTTTAAAGTAAATATAGCAGTGTGAGTTACTGTAATATGTTTTCTAAAACCTCTGAGAACAGGTAACTTTTAACCCGATTTTTAGTGTAGTGTCAAATTTAGTCAATTGACAAGAACAGTAGAGCGTTTTAAAGTAGATGAACTACTTGAACTCTTGTATCTCATAGGGAGCACTGAGAAATTCAAAGTTTCTTACTTTTCAATTGCAATGCCTTTATAGGTCAGTTTCTATATCCTGGGACAATTTGAGGTGCTTCAGTCCAGATTCCATTGATGTTTTGAAAGATAATATTGTTGAGAGGTACTGAGTGGTGATTTGAGTGAAAAGCCTGGATAGAACACATTTATTTCCTGTGTATGAGTAATAACTACACAAAAAAGATGGAATAATTTTTTGTGATAAACCAGCTGTCTGATTCTGAGAGCATTTCTTAGTGCACAGTCTTTTGCTATGAATTCTGACTTTGTTTTGCAGAATTGTACCCACTGTTTTTAAACTTATGCCAGGATTTGATTTGTTATTGGTCATTTGCATAATAAAATACGATTTTCTTATAGATGTTGGACTTTAAAACAGTCCTCTAGAAGTCTGCAGAACTCCTTCCAAATGCTACATAGTATGAGTGGGAAACACAGAAGCGGTCATCCTTATCTCAAACCTTCCATGCTGTTGAAAAGCTCAAATTATTTTATCTAATCTGAATATTGTTTCCCAACATCATTATCCAGTGGCTTGCTCCTTACTTGTAATATAACACAGACCACATGAAGCTTATCTGTTCCTATGTTTGCATGTTACGGCTGTGTGCCTTGTAAGGAAGCCTGTTCTTTCTAATATATAGGTAGTCTCCAAACTGTGTAATCAACATTGATCTTTGCAGTTTTCTTCATTAAAACATAGAAGTGATGTATTGACTTTCTGAAGTCAGCCTGAAACGTTGTTCGGTGTTTCTGGGATAAGCTTTCTATTTTCTGTGTTTTGTTGGGTTTTTTTTAATATCTTTAATACTGTTTTTGGAAGGACTTTTTGCTCTGTGGAAATGATAGAAAAAAGTAAAATGAATTAGCCAAAATGAATGGCTAACATTCTAACTAAATGTGGTTACTAAGACTAGTGCTCTATAGGACTTTTGGGTATTATGTATCTGTTTCTTTATTCTTGTCATTGGTAGACTTCACAAGCAACGATCTGTGCCAGGATATATCCAAACACTTATTTTCTATATTTTCTGTCATAATTTGAATTTTCCTGAGGATGTGATGCTAATATACAGTCAACTTGAATTGAGTAAAGAAATAAGTCTAGAAATAGTGGAATAGAATTTAAGGAAATTTTTCATTTCTGTAACTCCAATCGTCATTTAGAAACTTATTCATTAAGAATCACTGAAAAGAAGTGTGACTGCTTGGCATTTTATACTCAAATTGGTATACAAAAAGAAATAGAAACCATCTCTTGCTCTTAATGTTCTATTGCTAGCTAAAATTCTTTTTAAAGTGAAAAAAACCTCAAAAACAGTGAAGTATAGCATTACTCAATTTTGAAAACGTGAAATAACTGTTAATATCTGTGGAGTTGTTATGCTGTTATTACATTCACTGCTCAGAAACAAACTCAGGCTTGTTTTTCAGCTTTTCAGTACCACATACATCTTCATCACATTTAAATTTTGCAGTTTCCATGCAGATGTGATCATTAGGCTGGTTTGAGTTTGAGTGCAAGTATCTCACGTGCATAGTCATATTGCAGATGTTGTGTCTTCATCAGTTCTTTCAGAATTGCATGCTTACAATTCTAGGAGTTTTACCCACAGTCTTTTAACCCTTTATGTTGTAGTAGGCTGGCAGACACCATTCTGTTTTTCTCACCAAATAGTGAGTGAACTTAGCTATCCCTTTGCACATGAAGAACGTCTTAGAAAAGACAGTAAGCATGTGAATCAGAAACACGATTGTTTTCTGTATCTACTTCTTACAAGGCAGTACACACTCAAACACCTCTTAAACAACTTCAGAGGTGGGAGCTTCATCAGAAATGTTAGGCTAAGAAATGGAAAAATAAATTGTCACACTCAGGCATAGTGGTGGGGCCACTAAATCTTATTCAGTGGCCACCTGGTATTCAGTGCTGCAAGTATATAGTTTGTCTGACATGTTAAAGCAATACAAAAACTGGGAGAGTTGTCATCTTGTGTTTAAAGCAATCCATACTCACCAGAACTTTCTAACTCTCAGTAAAATCTTACTAAGTCTTAATTTCCTCTGGTGGTAACCATAGGCAGTGGGCATGCTAACAGCAAACCCTTCACCACAACATACTGGTAGAAAGTACATGCCAGCACTATACACCTGAATGAGAGGTGTACTACACTGCCACAGTAGCCCTGAGCAGACACTCTCTGCAACTAAAAAGCATTGGAGCTACTCAGGATTTAGGCAGATAAGCAAAGTTGAGAGCACCAGCAAGTTCAAGTGAAACTTTTGTATGCCAGCAGGAGGGGAACAAGGAGTTAACTGTGCAGCTAAAACAACAGGAGTACTTTAAATTCTCATCTTTGCTTTTGGGAGATTGACTAGTAGTTACAACTCTCTGGGGAGGCAGTTTTGAACAGAAGACTAAACACTGGCTGAAAGATTCCTCTTCTGAAAGAAAACTGGGAAGTAAGGAAAAAAAAAAAAGGGAAAAAAGGTTTTAAAAGGTACTTATCTCCAGAGTAAAAATACCAAGAAGACCAAAGCATAAAACTCAGTAAGTATCTTTTAAGCATTCATCTCAATAGTCTTACAGAAATAAAGATAACTTGTTACACTACTGTATAGAAAAATGTGGAAAGGTAAAACAGAACTCTACTGTAAGAAAATAAATATATGCACAGATAAAATGACAGAAATTACTTCAGACACTAAGGGCATAGTAAAATAAAATCAATATAAATCTATATAAAATTAATGCCTCAGTTTTTTGCAGTACCGGGTGCTATTCAGCTCATAGAACACCTTGTGTGATGGTATCATACAAACAGGCACAATACTGTTTTCATGTGTTAAAATGAATTCTAGGGTTTATAGCATCTATTCTTTTGATGCACTTCTGTAACTCCTATTAAAGTTAATTAGTATTGTATGCACATCAAGAGAAGAACAGAAACCATATGTGTTTTATTGTAATAATTATTAAACTAACATCTCATACTGACTGAGATCATGGTTGTTTGCCTACTTCTCTTCAACCTCCAGCTGTGAACTTTCAATCTTATAACCTCTAAATAATAAAGATTGTCCAAATAATGTGTAGCTGCCAAAGCAAGTAGTGGTAGTAAGTGCTAATCTTACCATTTCGCTAATACTCATCATATACTTTGGTATAGTGTTAAAAGCTCAGTTCTGTTTGTCTAAGCATACTATTGTGATCTAAAAAAATAGAGTTACTTAACGATGAACAGTGATAAATTCTAGTGACACTTTTAGTCAGGGTTTGCACATGTTCATGTTAGTCCACCTGTATGCCAAAACATGGACTTGAAAATTACCTTTTTCTCTTTTATCTTGGTCTTCTGTACTTTTCAGTGTTGCTTGCATGAATTGGGTACCTTTTCAGACCCAAAGAAGCTTGATGGTTAGTGATATGAAAATACATTAAATTACTTCATTATTCTTCCCATGATATTAATAAAATAATTTATTTCTGTGCAATATTGTATCTGCTTAGCATAAGAGCTAGTCCAAATACCATGGTGAAATGAAGTGTTCTTGGTGATGCATTTTTAAATTTTTATAGTACTCACCATAAAATCTAAACAGCACTTTAGGAATCTTCAGATAGATAGGTGATATGCTTCAAGCTCATTTCACTTGGAGAAAAAGAGGATGTAATATTTGTCATGTGTGGTGGAAAATGATCTGATTTGCTTTTGGAGTAGGAAGAAAGCATAACATGAATTAGCCTATGAAATAAAATGGCAGTGAATTCAGAAAATTTGACAGCTGATTCAGCGACTTACGTATATAAATAGTTCCATTACAGTCAGTTTTCTCAATGAGGCTACTGATTCACTGTAAGTTAGATAAATTATGTAATGAAAAAGTTTTAAAGCTATTGGCAGCCAATCAAGACATAATTTTCAGCATGTGTTTATTTGGAACAGACTGCAAAAGGTTTAAGAAATATGGAGCAATACATTTTTTTTCATAATTTTTACTATTGTGCAATGTTACAGAATGATGCAAAACTGAATATGAATGATCTTTTTTAAGGTGTAGTAGTTTTATCATAAAAGCAGGTGCTTCTTAGATGCAGAAGTGCTATGAATGCTTTCACTGTCTTTCATATGATAAAACGAAATACTGTAAAAAAATGAGTTCATTATGAAATTGAAAAATCTGCTTTAATTATATGGAGCTTTGAAGGTGTAGCTGTATCCATTTTTCACTAGAATTGATAAGTCTGCTTTGTGAAATGCTTTTCAAAATTGTTTTACATAAATAAAAGCTATTAAAATTATTTTTGTTACCTTCATTGAAAAGAACTTTTACCCAGGAGTTAAAAAGATAGGACAGAATGAGATCTCGGAAAGCTTCTATAGCTAATCCTGTATATTCAGAAGAAACATATAATTTACCCTAAGATAGTTGCTGGCCTTGCATATGTTGTACATTAGTTTATTTAGCATTACTATACATTTTGATGCAAGATAATGGATATACAATTTTTCCTGACTCAGATTCATTAGAAGAATAGTCCTCTAGTTGGAGGACTCCATCAGTTGCAGCTGATTTATCCTGGCTCTTCAACACTTGATAGTTTCTGATGTTCTGCATAAGTTTTGAAACAGGAAGCAGTAACTTACTGCTGATAGTTGGATTAATTTTTGCTTTACACAGAGACTAAGGTGTTTTCTGAAGAATTTTTTTCTCAATTTCTGGAATGGAAGACTTTGACTAAATTTATGCACAAAGTAAGTTAAGAATACTACCTGTGGTAGTAATTTTTTTGTTGTTGGGTTTTTTTAGATTTTGCTGTGAGAACGGTAGTTTCTGTAAGCTCATCTAAAACTGGTAGGG
>NW_010188981.1:7957-11745 GCF_000695765.1 Mesitornis unicolor | reverse complement strand
TGATCTGTCATAGCCATTATTTTGTTTTTCTTTTGAAGACTTAATTTAGCATAAGCAGTTCATGTCATCCTGCTTGCTGTATGAGCTAGTAAAGATGATCATAGACATAGCAACAGAGATGCTGAAATTTGCCAGGTGCTTGCTCATAGTTTCTACAAGCTTTCAGAAATTTTTGTGCAGAGGGAGATTTCCTGTGTGTTCAGGCAAGAACTTTGTGGAAGCTTTTCTGCAAACTGTGAGCTCGATGATGCTGAATTGTCTGCAAACTCAGGTATTAAATACTAAAAAGTCATGTAATAAACTGAACTTGAATAGTTACCTTGGAAAATTCTGGGCTAATGGTTTTCAAAACCTGATAAATAGAGAAAGATTTTTCTCTTGTTATGTGGAGGCATAGAGATTTTTAAGGCCAAAATTGAAGAGAATGCTTTTCTCAGAGCTCTCTGTGGTGCTCTTTCAGGGTGGCTTGATAGTGTATTTTTAAAGGAAAATAAAATGTTACTGTAGGACTTTGGAGATCAGTGTTTATGGACACAGATACCCGCATCAGGTCCTGTAATAATATGAAGGCTTAGATGTGTCATATTAAAGGTTAAATATAATCTTCTTCAGAAAGGTTGTAATACATCACAATAAACAGTTTAGACAAACCTTGTCCAGAAGCACAGTATTTAGAGCAAGAACATCAAAAAAAGCTAACTATAACTTAGCAAGATATTTTCCTCATATGCCAAAGAAGCTGGAAGTTAATTAAAAGTCAAAAAACACCAACCATTTTTTTATAATTCCTGCCTTACCCTTTCAGTTAATGCTCAGAACAGATTATGTTGTAGTACTTCTTCAAAGTAGCTTGCCTTAATAGAATCAAAGCAGAAAGATGTTTAGCATGCACAGGTTGACTTTTAAGTCTTCTTCAGGTACGAAAAAAACACTTAAATGCTGTTGTGTAGTATAAGAGTTATTGCTATATATTCATTTAGCAGCAGAAATTATTTCTCAACGACTACATCTGACCTGCCCCCAGCTGCTTCCAAAGAGTGCATATAATCTTCATGCTTATCTGTCTAACCTACAGAAAAAACAGTTCTCTTTTCTCTAAAATAAACGAGTTTTGTATTTAGTTATAAAGTGGATGGCAGCTGTTCTTACTAAGAAATCCACAGAGAAACATTTCCATTGCTGAAATCAGATGCAACCTGACTACAGAGAGTTGTAGTGAATGGAGCTAAATCCACTTGGTGACCACTCACAAGCAGTGTTCCCCGGGGGTCACTTTTGGGGCCAGTCCTGTTTAACATCTTTATCAATGAACTGAATGAGGGGATTGAGTGCTCCCTCAGCAAGTTTGCAGATGACACTAAGTTGGGAGGGAGTGTTGATCTGCCTGAGGGTAGGAAGGCTCTGCAGAGGGACCTGGATAAGCTGAGTCAATGGTCTGACACCAACTGTATGAGCTTCAACAAGGCCAAGTGCCGGGTCTTGCACTTCGGGTGCAATAACCTCATGCATCGCTACAGGCCTGGGGATGAGTGGCTGGAAAGCTGCCAGGCAGAAAAGGACCTGAAACACCAAAAGGGTGTTGGTGGACAGCAGGATGGCCATGAGCCAGCACTGTGCCCTTGTGGCCAAGAAGGCCAATGGCATCCTGGGGTGTATCAGGAGGGGGGTGGTTTGTAGGTCGAGAGAGGTTCTCCTTGCCCACTCCTCTGCCCTGGTGAGGCTGCATTTGGAATATTGTGTTCAGTTCTGGGCTCCTCAGTTCAAGAAGGACAGGGAATTGCTTGAAAGAGTCTAGCGCAGAGCCACAAAGATGATTGAAGGAGTGGAGCATCTCCCTTCTGAGGAGCAGCTGAGGGAGTTGGGTCTCTTTAGCTAGGAGAAGAGGAGACTGAGGAGTGACCTCATTAATGTTTATAAATTTGTAAAGGGCAAGTGTCAGGAGGAAGTAGCCAAGCTCTTCTCTCTGATGTCCAATGACAGGAGAAAGGGCAGTGGGTGCAAGCTGGAGCATAGGAGGTTCAATCTGAACATGAGGAAAAACTTTTTTACTGTAAAGGTTACAGAGCACTGGAACAGGCTTCCCAGAGAGGTTGTGGAGTCTCCTTCTCTGGAGACATTCAAAACCTGCCTGGATGTGTTCCTGTGTGACCTAGTACAGGTGATCCTGCTCTGGCAGGGGGCTTGTACTAGAAGATCTTTTGAGGTCTCTTCCGACTCCTAATATTCTGTGTGATTCTGTGAACCCTTGGACACTCAGTCAGTTTTTTGTATTGCTTCTGTGGCATCGCACTGAGTGCTATTTCACCACTGGACAGATTAACATCTTCTGTTCTCAGGTGTTTAATTTTCTTCTTTTGTACCTTCTTCATGTAATTTAACGTGTGTTAAGTCTGTCCGTAGCATTGGCATGGAGGCTTTTTGCATTTACGCTGATTTTTTATATACTTGACACATGCAATGCTACACTAAGCTGAGTCCGTCACACTATGTCTGTTTAAATGCAGGAGTTGGCTCTCCACAGCTGTTTGACTTTATTAACTGTTTTTCACAGAACAGTTTGTGGTGAATTTTCAATTAACTGTTATAATGTATAACTTCTTTTGAATTCCTTCTTAGATGCACTTCCCCTACCGTTCACCCCTACCCTACCTGACATCATGACTCCTTGGCCTACCAGTAACACAGAGCTGTTCAAATATTATCCCCACTTGTTTGGGCCCATCACTTCCAGCTACACAGAACAGCTACTTCCTTATGTCCATACTAGTACAATATTCCACTGGAACTGAAACACTGCTGTATCTGTGTTAACAAATTATCATTTCATTTACAGAAATTTCTTTTGTAAAACAACAGAACAAAACCAAAAAGTCCAGCCCACTCCTCCACTTATTTCTAGAAGTTCATGTTCCATTGTTTGGATCATCTTTGATCAGCTAGATGAAAGTTGGTGAGAAAATTATCCTAAAAGGAAAGTTTGAATACAGAAAATTTACCTATACTCTACCTAAAAAAAGTTTAATATTTAGTAAGCAAATACTCACAAGTATTGTTGATGATTTTTTTTTTAATAATTTGGATACATTCACTCAGGCCATAGACTGGAATAAATACTATTTTAGACTGCCCATTCCAGAATTTTGTTATATCTTTTAGAGTGAATTTCATCATTAGTTAAAACAATTATGATGGGTTTACAGGTGTGAACCTTGAACTTGGCATGTAAAACAGTTTTACAAAACTACTTTTTAAAATCCTGTGCTCCTATGCCAAGCCAAGACCCTATTTCAAATTAGTGACAATATAATCTGTGGTGCAATTGGTTGAGTACATTTCACCAAGATGTAGAGCAAAGCTGAGTAAATCTTGTTTTGTTTTATGTTCAAGATCTTATGAATGAATCCCTACACCATTCCTTATTTACAATTCCATGAGAAATATTAGCTGCTGTTGCTAGACAAATGTGAAAATATGATTTAAAGTACATCTCTGTCCTTCAGTCTTCTTGAAAGCCTGCTTGAGTTTGCTTAGTTCAGTTCACAACAGTTCACAATAGCTCCTTCAAGGTCGTATGATTATTATCATAGAAAATGCTTTGGAAGAGTGCGCGTGCTAGCTCTCAGTGGATCAGAAGGAGCATTGCCGTGCATCACCAGGCTTGCTTCAGCGGCAGGCCCCTACCACACTAGGAAGCATGACAGGATCACAGAATCACAGAATCTTAGGAGTTGGAAGGGAACTCAAAATATCATCCAGTCCAACCCCCATGCCAGAGCAGGATCACCTAT
>NW_010188981.1:0-7496 GCF_000695765.1 Mesitornis unicolor | reverse complement strand
TCTGTTTTAATACACCCCAGGATGCCATTGGCCTTCTTGGCCGCAAGGGCACATTGCTGGCTCATGGTCATCCTGCTGTCCACCAGCACACCCAGGTCCTTTTCTGCCTGGCAGCTTTCCAGCCACTTGTTCCCAAGCCTGTAGCACTGCATAGGATTATTGCACCCGAAGTGCAGGACCTGGCACTTGGCCTTATTGAAGCTCATACAGTTGGCCTCAGCCCATTCATTCAGCCTATCCAGGTCCCTCTGCAGAGCCTTCCTGCAACAGGAGGTCCAGCAGGGCACCTTCCCTTGTCAGCTCCTTTACCAGCTGTGTCAGGAAGTTATCTTCCACACACTCCAGGAACCTCCAGGACTGTTCCCTCTCTGCTGTGTTGTATTTCCAATAGATATCCGGGAAGTTGAAGTCCCCTACAAGTACAAAGGGAAGCAATCGCACAGCTTCTCCCCGCTGCCTATGGAATATTTTGTCTATTTCTTCATCCTGGTTAAGTGGTCTATAGCAAACTCCCACCATGATATCTGACTTGCTGGCCTTCACCTTGATTCTCACCCATAGACACTCAACCCTATGATTGTTGAGTATTTTCTTCCATGCAGTAACTTGGAGTATAGATGTTATTTATCATCTGTGTAAACAGCACTTCCTATTATAAAATGAAACATGTTAAATTCCAGACTAGTCCCATTTACTTCAGTTTCGGGCAGCAGCAAATTTTCAGGGAGCAGTTGAAGTCTCAGGCCACAGCCAGTTCTAACATTGAGTTCATTGATTTGCCCCTAACATTGAGGGGCAAAATGATACATAGCAAAACTATGTTTGTGACATCATGAACATTTGAGTCTTTCTGAAATTGAAACCTTGAAGTGTTGGTTTATCTGATGGCAGTAATTATTGAACGTTGGCACAGAACTGTGAGAAAGCTGGATTTTAAGCAATGTATGTCCTTTGCTACAGGACAGCTCTTCTGTATTCTTCCAGAACAGAAGTGAATGGTTGTGTTTGCCCAAAAAGAAAATATCCTCTAACTTCCTGGTCTGGACACTTACAGAAGGCTATTTCAACTTAAATGGTGGAACTCACTCCAGGAAAAAAAGAAAATCATATCTACTCTCTCCTCTTCTACACCTGTCCTTCCCTCAATGAGGAAGAGAAAAACAATGTTGCCATAGGTGAGCATGAGAGGTGAGAGGGATACCTCCCTCATATTCAGAAAGAGGAAGATTGAGGTCTAGAGCACACCTGTTCCTTTCATAGCCAGGCAAAGAACTTCACTACCAATCATAAAAGAAATACTTCCTTGCTTCCATTAAAGATTCATACAGGTTTAAAGATGCTATGCATTTTAACATTTACCAGCACTTTGGTTTTTGTCTTTTGCCCTTAAGTATTAGAGGTACATGATATAAAGCATTGCTTTGTTGTCTTAACATCTTCCTTGTCTCATCTAGCAGTTTCTTAATTTTTGGACATGTGTTCATAGTGATGGAAAGATTTTGAGGAAAATAAACACAAAAAAAAAACCAACCCAGCCAACACACACACCCCCACACACACCCCAAAGCAAACAAAGCACAAAAATGTGTCCTTTTTTTTTGCGGTCATTTATCTGAAGTCATGTAAGTGTTAGAGAAGTTTTAAGCATGCTCCTCAGACCATTGAAGTTGTATGTTGCATTAGATGCAGAAAAGCTGTGCATATTTTGTACCAGTAATGTTAGTGTAATACTCCATAATACTGAGTTTCAAGGGATATCCTCTTCTGCTGCAGTTTTCCAGAGTTTGTAATTTGTTCTGACAAAATCTCTTTTTTTCTCATTCTCTTCAGCAATAATAGCACTTTTATTGTTTGTTATTCATCATTATGTTTCCTATTTATTGAAATACTGTGATAACATCCAAATTGCTACATCTGTATGAGCGCATTGTTGTGCCAGGCACCATAAAAAGCAGTTGGAATGCATAGCCTCTATGTCTAATAACTTACTATTTAATTCACTGCACCAAAAGTGCTTTTGATGTCCTGAACCAGGAATCTTTTTGTCAAAAATCGAGAGGTAAAATTTCATCACCCTTACTCCTTATTTCCTTCTTCTAAGAGACCAAACTGTAGGCCTTCTGGGGCACCTTTCTACTCATTTATCAAAGTGAAAATCCTTCCCTTTCTCTTTCTAAAATGCACAAGTTTGATGATGAGCTAGAAATGCAAAAAATAGAATCATAGATTCCTAGAATTTTAGCATACCAGGTCGGAAGGGACCACAAGGATCATCTGGTCCAACCTCTCAAGGTAAAAGTATAGTTTAAATGAGATGTCAAGCTGACTCTTAAAACTGACCAATGTAGGGGAATCCACAACTTCCCCTGGGAGATTGTTTCAATGTCTGATTGATCTCATGGCAAAAAATTTCTTCTGGGGTTCAATCGGAATTTCTGCAGAAGCAACTTGTGTCCATTACTTCTTGTCTTTTCCATGTGACTCCTTGTGAAAAGGGAGTCTCCATCTTCTTGGTAGCCACCCTTTATGTACTGATACATGGTAATAAGGTCTCCCCTAAGCCTTCTCTTCTCGAGGCTGAACAGCCCCAGTTTTCTCAGCCTTTCTTCGTATGGCAGATCTTTCCATCTGATCATCCTTGTGACCTTTCTCTGGACCTTTTCCAACCTGTCTGCATACCTTTTGTATAGTGGGGACCAAAACTGGACACAGTACTCAAGGCGTGGTCTGACCAGTGCCGAGTAAAGAGGGATAATGACTTCTTTATCTCTGCTGGTGATGCCTTTTACTAATGCAACCCAGCATCCTGTTGGCTTTTTTGACAGCTGGAGCACAGTGTTTGCTCATGTTGAGCTTGTCATCCACCAAGATCCCCAGGTCCCTTTCCACAGTGCTGCCTTCTAGCCAGGTGGAACCCAGTCTCAGCTGTGTTCTTGGATTATGTACTCCCAGATGCAAGACCTCACATTTGTCCTTGTTATAGGTTTTAGGCCCTAGGTTCCTGCTAGCCCACTAGTCCAGTCTGTCCAGGTCTTCCTAGATGGAAGTCTCGCCAGACAGTGACACCAGTCTTACCACTCATTTTGGTGTCATCAGCAAACTTCATCAGGGAGCTCCTGACCCCAACATCCATATCACTAATGAAGATATTAAATAATGTTGGGCCCAATATTGATCCCTGAGGGACCCCACTTGTGACTGGTTGCCAGTTAGAGAATGAACCATTTACTACCACTCTCTGAGTACAACCTATCACCCAGTTTCCCATGCACCACACAGACACTTATCTACATTGTAGTTTGTCAGTTATTCAAGGAGGTGACTGTGGGCAAGGTCCGCCACTCACCCAGCATCAGCTGAGTAGGTCACTCTGTTGTAGAAACCAATAAGGTTTGTTAAGCATGATCTGCCCCCTCATGAATCCATGCTGTTTTTTCCAATCTCATGTCCCAGTTTACTGGTGATGCTACTCAGGAGGATCTGCTCCATAATCTTCCCAGGGTTCGATGTGAGGCTAATGGGCCTATAATTACATGGATCCTCCTTGGAACCCTTCTTGTATATAGAGGTGACATTAGCCTTCTTCCAGTCTTCGGGCATGTCTCCTGATCTTCATGACTTATCAAAGATTATGGAGAGCAGCCTGGCAATGATGGCATCTGAGCCCATTGATATATACATGCCAAGCTCCTGTAATAGTTGACACATCAGCTCTTCCTTCACTGACAGCAGGTCTGTGTCTGCTTCGATATGGATAGTTGTTTCTGTGGCCCAGGATCCAGCAGCACTGGTAAAGACAGAGGTGAAGAAGGTGTTGAGGACCTCTGTCCTTTAAGCGTTGTTGGTGACTAGTTCACCTCTCCTGTTCAATAGTGGGCCAATATTCTCCTGTTTCAGCTTGCTGTTAATACCTATGAAGAATCCTTTCTTGAAGTTTCTGACATCTCTGGCCAATGTCAGTTCAAGCTGAGCTTTTGTTTTCCTAACTGCATCCCTGCATGCCCTGGCAATCTTCAATAGGTGACGTTCCGCTTTTCCATCTCTGGTACGTTTCCCTTTTCATTCTGAGCAGACCCAGAAGCTCACAGTTAAGCCAAGGGGGTCTCTTGCTCCATCTGCTTCCCTTGCCTATAGTATTATTCTCTCTTGAAAGCAAGACTTAAACAAAGTTGATGGTTTTGCCACTACAGTTCCTTTCTCAGGTCCTTAAATTTTGCAGCTGTGACATTAATGCAGTTAGTATACTTTATAGTTGTCAGTTTGAGCTGAAGAGTATGTAGGCTGCATTAAAAAGTATTCAGTAGGATTATGTCACTCATAACTCATCGAAATCTGTGTAACATCAGTAACAGAAATGGCCATGATCACAGGCTGCGTTTGTTTGACTGTCTTAAGTAGTATTATCACTCCTTTAGGTTTTGGCACAGGTTTAGACATTCAGTTCAAATGGGGAGGAAGCAGGGAGAAGGGAACTGTATGGTCTGACAAGTTCTTTGCCAAAGTGCTTGCTTCTTCTCTCTTATTCTCTTCAGTGAAGCAAACCCAAGAAGCTTCTGCTCCCTTTTCGGTTCAAATTAGTATGTTGCAACCTTACTGTGATGATCTGTTGCTTTATATTTAAGAATGAATATGAGCTAATTACTTTTAAAAAGTATCACATATATTTACTAATATCAGTATTTTAACACAGGATAATGAGTAGAAAAGAAGGAGAGAAAAATAAAAGAATGCCTCTATGTGTTCGGCACTAATCTATATATTCAGACTAGTAAAATGAGAAGTGCGCTCTGTTGTACATATGAACTTGCTGCTGATCTCACTATTTACTGCACCATAAAATGTGCACAATGAGAAAATTTAATGCTTAAAGCAGAGACTGCCATCAGTGCACTACTATTATTCTTTTCACTTTTCATATGAAAGTGAGGAGGATGTACAGACACAAATATTAGTATGTTAAAAATACTTACTAGATTGAGCAATCATGCATCTTTCTAATTCTCATTCTTGGCTAGCCCCAATTTAACCCTGATTTAGTGTAATCTAAATCCTAACTCTGTCTGGAAACTAAGCCTCAATTTAGAAATGGTAATCACAGAAATTCATATCACTGCCCTTTGCTGTCCTCTTGTCTTTTATTCACCAATGCAAAATACTTAGTTCCATTCTTTGAACATTTTCATATGGAAATATGTGGGATGCTGTATCCTCTTCACTTCAGAATTTTAGTGTTTCTTTTCTTAAATATGTGATATCCTGCACTTAAAACACCACTTCACATTCTCTGCCTTTATTTCATTACCATAATTCTGTCTGAGTCCTCTCCTTATCTTAAAGAAGGGACATCTGGCAGGGATTCTTGGATTCCCTACTTTCTGGCCTTTTTTTTAGGACACAGCCTTTTGTATTTACCTTTCCATTCCCAGTAAGCAGAACATACATATGAAACTTCAGTCATAATGAGATTTGGGCATACGATGCTCAGATGATATGCAGTGCTGTAAGCTGCAACAGTTCCTGAGTGCAAATAAACCCATATTCTGAGGTTTGTGTTTTCATGAGTGATGACTCTCCAGAAGTTAATTCGTGTCATTCAGAATGTCAGTGTTAAAGGAGACTGAGAGGTATTTTGATTGTTCATGTGAGTGAGAGAAGTTGCTTTGGAAAGAGCTTTCTATGCGCTGTGTTTAACTGAGCAGATTTTGAGAACTGTCAAAAGGTGCAAATTCCTTTTTTCCATTTTCATGTCCTTATGAAGATATCTAATTTCAAAGGCTCAATGCACTCATTTGTTAAAGCAGAGAACTTATTTAAGGCTAAATGCTAATAACAGTGAATGTTAACTGACTTAATGCAATGTGAAATTGCTGCTTCAACAGTCATACAAATAATAGTTCAGTCTAAGCGGCTCTCTGTTATGTTATATAGACATTACTTTGCAATTTGCAGGGTAATTGCACATAGAGCAACTAAAGAAATTTGTTTTCTTTTGCATCAGAAGTGCTTTGCACATCTCTTCAGTATACGAAGAGTATTTTTAAATGCATGTTTTTAGTGAAATGGTATTGGCAGCTGTTCTCTTCTTGAATATTCACTAACTGTTAGTGAGACTCTGATCATCTTATCAATGTCTGATTTGCTATCCTTGTGTGGTTTAATGCATGAAATTCAAGAGAAATCCCAATGGATACCTAGATCTATTCTTATAGTGTGGCCATTACCTTCCTTTTCTGACTTAGAGCACCACTAAGTTTAAGTATCTATCTGTATATAACAGCCATGAACAAAAAACCCTGGGAAAATAATTCCTTGTGTGTTCGTAATTACTTTTTTTGGCAAAATTTACCTCGTAAAGTACTTCAGTAGAAATAGTGTTTGTTAACTGGCTCTTTCCTGATGCTTTATATCTTTTAAATACAAATTAGTCTCTTATGTATAAGTAGAAATAGCTTTAGTTTTAGTTTTCAATTTCTTTGTATGCATAGTTCTTCAATAATAGAACAGAATACAAACTTTGCTGAAAAATCTTAATTTTACTCCCTTCTCTACTCTCCTTTTTTTTACTGTTATCAATCCTGCATTCAGTTCAGTTTTAGGAGGAATATTTTTGAATAATATTTTTGAATAATATGGTCATGATATCAAAACAGTGCAAATTATATGCTGCTGCCATCTGGAATAGTGAAAATAAAAGCTTTGTTTACATTGTTCTTTGAAATAATACACTTTATTGTGGCAGTTTATCTTCAGTATCTATAGTGTATTCTGGGAATACTCCATGTGTGCCTTTTTATTCTGTGAGCTACAGAATGACTAAACTTTGCCTGTGGCAAAACTATCAGTGAATCTTGAAATAGATTTTTTTTTTTCACAAATAAAATGGAGAACCACCCTCCATTTCCACAAGAATCATTGATTCACATAGGGTAATATCTTTTAAGAGGCACAGTGGAACACTTTGAGTGTATATTTTAGTTAGACCGATTACATAGATTTAACTATAGGTTAATATGGATATTCTGGAACATGAGTGTTTCAGTGGTGCAAATAGTTAATGTGGAAGGAAATACTAAACAAAAATATTACCCAGTTTTCATGTCAACTGTCCAGTCTTGGACCCTTGGTAGTATTACCTTGCTTTTGTACTCCACAACCCACAACCAAAGTCATCACAATTTGCTTTGGGTACTTCACTTTTGCACTTCATATCCATATCATAGTATTATTATCATAATGTACTGTAGCTAAGCAAATTTTTCACACTATTCTGTCTTGTTAAAACATTGCTGATTGCCAGACTGATTCAGCAAGTTGCTATGAAAAATTTAAGACTTTTAAGACCCAATCTGTTTTTAAAAGCTGCCACTCTTCTTGCTGGCAGCAGGGCCTAGACATGATCTGAAAGTAGCTTTTTACAGCAAAAGTAGTCAAAATGCAAAAGGAGTGGCACAAACCCTGGATGAAGATCACTTTCACAGAATCACAGAATCACAGAA
>NW_010188980.1:35484-54417 GCF_000695765.1 Mesitornis unicolor | reverse complement strand
ATATATATAAAAGTAAGTCTATTACATACTATTCAGGAAGTTACAGCGCAGTAAGTTACTGTAAAAACACGAGATACATGTGCTCTCAATAACTACCTATATTTGTGCCTTTGTCCCATGCTAAATTTGGCAAGAGCGAGACAGCTTCAGCCTCCCCAGTTGAAGGTTAACATCCTCACTGTGACTGTGGGGTAAGAAGTTCTCCCCCAAGGACCATGCTCATGCTGCTGCTCTCCTTGTGCCATGGCTCTGCATCCCTGCCCAGTGCTGAGGACGTTGCTGGATCTGCTCCCTCCCTGGAAGACAAGAGACCAGTACCAGCCACAGGTTATCAGCAACGCAGTCTTTATTTAGCATCTGGTTTGAGAGAAGAGTCTTGTTGAAACAGCGCATATTATCTTAGTTAAACCACCATATTTTTAGCTTTAAAAGAGCATGTGTTTTTCTTTGAATTGATAATTTGCACACATTATCTGCATTTATTTCCCTCTCAGCTTATAGTCCTTTCTAGCTGCAGTGCCTTTCACCAAGCACTGTTACTCTCATAGTGTACCATATGCCCTTATGCTCTTGCCCCTTGCAGCAGACACCATGTTAATGTATCAAAAAGAGCTTTCTGTGCCTCTCCAAGACCAAGCACAACCTCCTTTGGCTTTCAAGTCCTGGAAGCACTTGAACCAATCTCTTCCATGCCCCAGACTTTTGTTCTTTTGGGTATTTAGCCAGACATGGAAGAGCCACATTTCTTACATGCTTATTATTCTCCTTCAAATGAATATGAATGAAAATGAATCAGATCATTCATCAGATCTGATAAGCTCTGCGTGAGCAGGATACAGATCATCTCTGAATGAACGAATGCTGATAAAAAACAGTATTTGAAGACAATAGCAAATTCTCTTTTATAATATCAGATCTCCTTTTATGTGCTTTCCACCAACATTCAAGTAGATGAATTTTCCTATATTTTTTTTCCCAGAAAATAACTCTGTAAAATTAAAATCATGTGAAAACACATCTGATAGTGATCACCTGGGAAGTCTCACTGGCAAGGCTGGTGGGACAGGACTGAAACCTCTTTTATGGTCTTGGAATTGTTTGGTCTGAGAGAGAATAAATATGAATGATATGACCAATTATGCAGATCACATTTCAGGTAATAGCCAAATTGTAAATAGCCCCATAGTCCCTATCTAATTCATGAATGAGAAAATAGTTGAACTGTGAAAACAAAATTGTGGCTTTCCAGATTCCCTTCCCAGCTCTGTTTGACAGCTGGAAGAGGAAAGCATTGGGCTCAATTACAAATACATGACACAGCCTGCAAACGCAGAGCTTCTGAGCCTGGCCAGGAGTGTTGATAATTGATTTTCATGGAGCAGTGTTTTCAGCGTTCAACAGCTTGATTTACCATCCACTTTGGACTTACCACCTTTTGAATTTTTTTAATTGATTTTCAGATAGCCCTTTTTAGTGAGGAATTCTTCATCTATGAATACAGAAACATAAAAATATTAATGGCCACCATACGAGGAGCAGATAAAGGACTCTTGAAGATCTACAGTCAAATATTCACATCTCTATGATAGGAATCTAGCCAACATAAGCATGTAGTTTGCAACTATATTTTTGGCACCTGATGAAATACTCCTTTTAAAATAACCACCTCATTTCCCTGTGGAGAAGTAGATGCCTTTGAAGGCCTCCTGAGGAGATACACTCTATGGAACAGAAACACCTACATTTCTCTTGATCAGGTGAATAGGAAAGTTTGGCAATATTCATCTGCTTTCTGAGACATCTATTTGGCAGCATCCGGAGCCTCCATCGAGATGTCTCTCAGTACACACTGCCCAGGGAGCCTAAACTTGTTTTAGGAACCACCTCAGCAGAAGCCAAAACTGCAAGCAAAAGTCATGTGTTTTCATCTATACGGCTTGCAGCCCTCCCTACCTCTTCACTGAAGTAATTGTGTGTTTAGGATATCACATGAATGCACAGACATGCAAACCTTTGGCAAATGTAGCATTAGTCTTAAATACAGCAAAATTCAACTGCTGAAGAGAACACACTAACTGATACCATCATGCTCATAGGCATTAATGTCTGTCTTTTTTTTTATTTCGTAGCCAAGAAACTTAAAATACTCAGAAACATTAATAGAAATAGGGTGGGTAAGCATTACTGCTTTTTACGCATATAGCTGTCTATTTAAATGCCTGTTTATATATTTACAGGACAAGACGCAGCAAAATACACACAGACACACACGCACACACTCATATTAATATTGCTGAAATTACATAGCAAGACTGGAGATTAGACCAGAAATAGAATCCAGATCTCATGATGCAAAACCTTTTGCTTTAACCATTTGAGAATAGGTCCCCTTAGCCTTACTGG
This sequence comes from Mesitornis unicolor, assembly GCF_000695765.1. Classification (NCBI taxonomy): domain Eukaryota; kingdom Metazoa; phylum Chordata; class Aves; order Mesitornithiformes; family Mesitornithidae; genus Mesitornis; species Mesitornis unicolor. Next base: position 52,014 of record NW_010188980.1, on the reverse strand, counting down.
CTGTCAGATTAAAATGTAAGAGGAAAAGAATCACAGAAACTTCAAATCAAAGCATGAAATTGAAAATCTGTCAGATCCGTAAAATGAAAATTCTCTCCAAAGGAAAATTCTGACACGTTCACATTTTCTCATGAAATTGGAGCTGGAAATAAGGTCATTCTGGAAAAAAAAATGAAGAATAAGGAAAAAAAGCCACTCAGCATCAGCCACTTCAGTAAGAGAGTCTGAAGGGTTTTGACAAGTAATGTGTCTAAGCCAAAAACCCCCAAGGCTAGATCTTCCACAAAAATCAGAAAACTTAAAGGGACATTGTCAAAGTTGGTAGACCAAACATTTGAGCTACTTTAAACTCAGAGTAATACAGAAGGGTTCATATTTTTCTTTATTAAAAAGAACAGCTGAAAGATATTTATGAAGAGTAGAGTGACATAGTTTGCATATTTATTTTGTAACTCAGGATAGTAGGCTTTGCAACATTTTTGCTGGGTTTTAAAGCCTTGCTTACTTTGTAGGTTGAAAGATTACTTTCTAATTAAAACTTATTCATTTTCTTCCCTTTGCTCATACTGAGAAAGTAATGGATAAAATCGAGTGGAAAAAAGTGAGTTAAAATGGGACACAGAGAGGGGGCGGGGGGGGGAATGTATATTTTTAAGTGCAGCATGGCATCATTCTGTTATAAAAATCTGGCACAAACTGATTTTCTGAAGCTCCGAGAACCTACAGCTCCTTTGAATTCAACAGGAGATCTGAGCACTCAGCAGACTCTCTGGTAAATCAGGCCACATTGCTTTAGCTTCCCAAGTCTTAACCCTGCAACCATTCCTTTGCATGTCAAATTTGACATACGTGGTTACTCCAGCTGGAGCTAATGGGACGCTTCATTGTTGTTCCATTTGCATATGTACAGAGATCAGCGGCTGGATATCTAACTTAGGTAGCACAGATGTAATACATCTGACTAAAGATGAATAAAGACTAAAGCCCGCAGTGTGAGCCAGTCACACCGGGCTACAGATAATGGGGGAAGCAAGTACTTCTCAGGCACAAAACTGATTAGTACTTCATAGCCCACCACGGTTGGTTCCTACACTACTGGTTGCATCTGTACACCAAGACCAAGGGTTAGCATCACATGAGGGATATCCTGGTGAGACGTTAGGTTTTCTGCAACATATATAAGAAAAGCCAGCACCTCAGAAGATTTTATCAAAAGTCAGCATTCCAGGCAAGGTTAGATTAGGATTTTTAATGTCAAGATATTGCTAAATCATCTGGCAGCATGTAGTTGGTCCAGAATATGAGTATGGTACTGCTGAATTAGTAAATGCACAAAACAACATTTGCATTCGTTGGTACCTTGTGTATTTATCCATGTTTCCCTTGTGATCTTTTCTCTGCTGGTGTCTGTGGAGAATTTCAGGGTGTGAGCTGAGTTGCACTGTGGGAACATTTAGAGGCTGATCTCCTAGGTAAGGAAGACTAAAACCAGCATTCATATAGAAAGAAGCTCTGTGCCAATATCAGGATGTTGTATCTTGGGGCTCCAAGACTGCTGAGACTGTGAGGAAAGAGGGGTTTCCTAGAACATGACCTGGCTTCTGGCCAGATGCCTGCATCTCTGAAAGTGGGTTTTTAAACTGGGAGCTGGAGACATAAGAAACCTCCCTATTGCCTGTGGAAACTTCCCACTAGCTTCAGCCTACAGACATCAAGGTGAAGTCTGTATGGCATGAAAAGTCATCCATCTTGATGGATACTGTGGAATATTCTGAAGTGAGGCAAAGCAGGGCGCTGAAGAGGCCAACTATAAAGTTAGAGGCCATCAAGTGCCAAAGTAAGAAGCCCACTGGCTGTGGGACAATTCAAGATGGGATAATCTCTGAGCACAGAGAAGAAGGATCACTTCATCATGTGCCATCCCTCACCCCATCACCAGGCTGCTTGGAAAGACAACAGCATTGCCCAAAGCTGTGATTTAACCAGTGATGTGCACCGGCAGAAACTCCTTGGTCCATAGTGCCAGCAGAGACACAGAAGGCCATTGCAGGCTCTGCACATATAGGTCTTTCCTGGGAAGTGAGGCACATGACTGACACCCATCTCCTCAGTTTTCAGCTTCAAATTTTTTTCAGAAAAAGCATATATTTTCTGCCAGTGGGAAAACTGATGGAGGGGGCAAGTCTTACACTTGCCTCTCTCAGAGACATTGGCTTCAGCCTTCAGATTGAGACTCCTCAGCGCCTCTCCTAGCAAAAAGTGCCTGTAAGTCTTTGTGCAAAACTCAGAAAGGGATCAATCCTTTGGTTTCATCCAGTCCACTGATAGGACATGTTTCCCTGATAGTCTGGTGATAAAACAAGATTTTATTAAGAGTGTGAGACACCATTCTGTACTGAAGAGATTTAGACCATGACAGTATTCTTGAATCACGCAATGAGAAAGTACTTCCAAGAGAAGATCTCTCAAGTTTGAAGCTGTTTTACTTTGCTTGTAATCACTAAATATTAATTAGGTGAAGAAGAGGGGAAAAATACTCCACTTATCACAGCGAGGATAGATTTTTGATGAAATTTACAGATAATTTTTGAAGCAGGGTCTGGATCCTCTTTTCTCTGGACAAATGAACTTCACATTTTCTGCAGTGAAAAGAGCTATTCTCCCCCGCATGGTTCATCTCACAAATGAAGATAGGAATGAACTTGATGCCCTCAAGCTGAAGATAGAATTGAGTACAGATCTCCAGTATTTTGGAGGTGGTCCCCAAAAAGTGACCCTTTGCTGTAATACATCAGCTACAGTGTAAAATGCTGTCATTTTCAGTAACACAAACTGTCTGATTTTGGGGCAGATTAGATCCCATAAATTTGCTTGAGGTATGTCAGGCTGAGTTAGCCTGGAGATACAGCAAGGGAACACAGAGTCTGGGAGTCTTAAATGAGTATGAGCCATTCAGCTCTGATGAGGCATATGGGTGGGCATAAAAGGATGCACTAGGAAATAGGGAAGGTAGGTTTCTATGGAGTTATACTGAAGGATTTTAGGATCTACATATTGTTTGAGATGAATAGGTCTTTGTTTATTTGCACCCAGTCCCCATAGGGTAAGACATTCCTTCTCAGGAATTAATCAGTATACTAGAAAAAAGGACTGACCCCATTCCTTAATGTATTGTGATCCAGTGGGTTGCCTGGCTGGTCCACATGTTATCATTTTTAATCACAGTAGTGTGATACCAGTGATAAAGAGCAGCTCAGGACAGTGATGTTCCTCTTGTGCATGGAGACGTAAACACTGACAGGTCTGACATTTAATTGCATACATTGTGTAAAACCAGGAGACAGCATTAGTCTCTCATAAATCTCCCCTTTTAAATTATGCATACATATCGCTGTGTCTCCACTGTAGGTTGTTTCCCACTGCAGAAATTAATCTTATAGCTATCCCCATTCAAAGTGACCCTCCAGCAATACGCAGGGATGAGTCAGCTTTTCAGGCCGTGGAAACAGCTTTGGTCCCTGCAAGTGGCTGAGAAAGTATTTAAACTTTGTCTCAAAATTAACATACCTCTTCTCTATCTATACCTTTTTTTTCCTTACAGCTGATGAACCCCTGGCTTCATAATGTCCTCTGCAGTTTCACAGATCCACACTTGTGCAGTTCATTCTGGTTCAGCCCTGATTTCCGACTGAGCCTGGTGGTCTTTATTGTCCTGTTCATCATAGGGATCAGCATTGTGACATCATCCATGCAAAAGGTTAATCATTCAGCTTTTGGGGCCTTTCGTTGCTTACAGAAGAAAAATAGTTTGCAAAAAAAATAGCGCATATAGGTACAGCAATACCCCAACAGTCAGTATTAGTGAAGGTGGACAGGGAAGTAAGGCTTACCCAGTGGCATGTGTCAAGGTAGCATGTGGTGCAGAGAACTCAGTTTTAAAAAGGTTTTGAGAATATGGAGGGGATGACTGGAAGTGTTTTGATTTTCACCAAGGCATCCTTGTTTCCTTCCTCTGCTGTGGAAGTTAGAGTGCAGCACATGAAGCTCTCTGTGCTTGTCTAATCTGCTTTGTTTTACTGTTAAGCTTTGAGTGGAGGGACCTGAGGAGAAGGAATGTGTTTCAGAAACAAATCTATGTCAGAGGACTTAAAATCTACCCCAAGATTTTCTGCTGACAGTCACAAGAATTAGTTGATGAGTCCTCTACGGACATCAGCTCAAATACAGCATCATTTCAGTCTGTTAGTTTGGCACTGAGGAGATAAACTTGATGGTTTGGTGTAGTCATCTGAAATATACTGTGACTATGTCCTCAAACATCGGGAGACTCTCCTGGGAGTGCAATGCTCTTCTTTAAGTTCCTTGCTTCTTTCTCATTTTGTCCTGTCTATACCACTACAATTTGTGAACCCAAAACAGATTATGCTCATTGTAAAGCACAGCTTATGCTCATTGTAAAGCACAGCTTAAAAATCAGTGTCCTAACACCTATTTTAATTATTATTCTCAGTTTTTCTCTTTGCATGCCCGAAGCTGGATTCCCTGTGCCTAAATCATGTTCCTCCTTCTGCCTAAGACAGTGCAGCAGCAGTTCCTTGTCTCTCCAGGGGAATGGTTTGAATATTCATACTTGAAAAGAATAACTTGATTTTATACCTGATGCTAAAGATGCCACTATCACCTATTTCAACCCCATAGCTGGAAAGCAACCTTACAGATCTCTTCCTGCCCAAAGCCACTGCCTGCTGAAGTCTCTTGGTTGGATTTATAGGGAAAAAAAAAGGCAGGGCAAGGGGAACCAGCTGTAACCAGTGCTGCTTGTTTTTCTGAAAAGTCTGGGTGAAAGGATCTGATGCACAGATTTCAGCTTATGGGTTCTTAACAGATTGCTTGTGGGGAGTATTCTTCTCCTCTTTACGAGTATTTGAGGGGAATGCTTGCTCAGTCTGGTCCCTCACCACCTTACCCACCTGGTGACCTCTGCATTTACAAATAAACACAGATTCCACCTTAAATGACTTCTCTTTCTCTGCGAGGAGTAAATCATATGCTATGGACCAAATTTTTCCCAAATGCAATTCCATCTGTAGAGATATGGGTGTGGATCAAGACACAGCTCACAATCTACACAACATATCAGCAATGCTGACCTAATCCTCTAGTCTGATTCTGAGGATGGATTGTGAAAAGTACACAGCTATTTTTCATTACAACATGTATCTGGTCACCTTTGTTAGACCGGAATTAACTACCTGCAAACCAGCAGGTGAGGATCATAGAATCACAGAATGGTTTAGGTTGGAAGGGACCTTAAAGCTCATCCAGTCCAACCCCCTGCCATGGGCAGGGACACCTCCCACTAGACCAGGTTGCTCAAAGTCCTGTCCAACCTGGCCTTGAACACTTCCAGGGAGGGGGCATCCACAACTTCCATAGGCAACCTGTGCCAGTGTCTCACCACCCTCACAGTAAAGAATTTCCTTCTAATATCTGGTCTAAATCTATGCTCTTCCAGTTTAAAGCCATTCCTCCTTGTTCTGTCACTACCTGCTCTGGTAAAAGGTCCATCCCCAGCTTTCCTGTAGGACCCCTTCAGTAACTAGAAGGTTGCTATAACGTTCCCCTGGAGCCTTCTCTTCTCCAGGCTGAACAGCCCCAACCGTCTCAGTCGGTCTTTGTAGAGGAGGTGCTCCAGCCCTCAGATCATCTTCATGGCCTTGCTCTGGACCCACTCCAGCAGATCAACTGCAACATCATGGCCCAGATGGAAAAATAACCAGAGATTTGCATATCTATGTCAAGTCATGCAGGAAAAATAGTGAAGAACAACAGTAGAGCTGTGCCTAAAGCCACAGGGAATGGAAAGAAACCTGGATTTCCTAAAGCTTGAGCATGTTAGGATATATTCCAGTAATATGATATCATATTTCAACAATGTTTAGTGCAATCCTACCTATGGCTCTAGTTCAGGTTCACTTCCAATAGAAAGATGTGAAACAACTAGTAAAGGAAATGCTTGAACTTTAAGGCCTTGATGAAGTTGACTGAGAGACTAACAGATAAATTGTGTTGAATGTTGAAAATGAGTTTATTTAATTTAATATTAATCTGAATCTATTCTTTTCCCCCCTTCCTCATTTATTGCTGGGATCATCTGCATAAGGATGGGATTTCTGTTTCTAAGGTGGACCTTTCCCACCGTTGCACAGCCACTGGACACGGTGCCTTCTGCAGTGCTGCAAGCCCTGTGGGACTCAGCACATGTTTTGACTCCTCGCTGATGGAAGAAGAGTGGTGGCAATGTATGCGGTGTCATCTACCTCCCCACCAGGTGCAGGAAAGTCCTTTATGACACTGTAATTATTCCTCAGTAATTAAGGATCATACCTCAGACACAAGGGAGACACACGGGAGAAGAACAAGCCTACTGTAAAAACCTGGATTTTTAGAAGTCTTTTGACTTCTGCAGCCTTTAGGAATTTCCTGTGATGGTAGGGATCCCTGCATGGGGTATTTAAGTCTACTGGCAACAGTTGTACTTTAATTTTCTCTCAAGGAAGAGAAAGACTAAGAAGTTGTTTATGGGCCTGATGGTGTCTGTGCATTGTAATCTGATTGTAATTTATTTCTTTGAAGTTATACACCAAAATCCGCAAGTTGGTCTTGACCTGGTGATCAGTGTTTAGTATTTGATCAGTGAAGTTACTGATTGTGGTGAGTGGGAGCAGAGCTTGCATGATGTTTTTATGCAAAATTTCTGTGGTAATAGATTTACCAAAAATGACTAGGTATGAATTTTTCTTTTAAAATGTTATGAAGCAGCAGAAAGCATACATTCAGAAAACACAAATCATTTTATGTTTTCGTCTTCTGAAAAAAAATACGATAGCATTTCTTGAAAGATTTGCTCAGTTAAAGAGAGACCTGGACCTCAGCTCAACAGTAGTGTTTGGCCATCCAGAATCATAGTCCAGATTTTGCAGGTGAAAGTGGGGATGACAAAAAGGGCTCCAACCCTGTGCTGTGGTCAACTGGCAGACATCATCACTCCGAGAGTCTGGTTTGATTTTCTGCCTGCCCAAAACAATGTCTCAACTCAATCCCTTTGGTACCAGTCTGCGTGCTTTGCAGGTGCTTCATTTTCTTACAGGAGAAGCTGCCATTCAGATTTGAGGGTTAGTGGAAGCCTTGTTAGTCTCCCACAGGACGACACAACATCCCCATTAGGGTAGAGATGGATATAGTATTTCTACACTCGTGAGCACCCTGCTGCTGGCCCAGCCATTTGCAGGGTATCCCCAGTGCGACACACACAGGGGCATCTGAACAGAGCATAGCCACTGCAGCACGATGTCCTGTAGACAGGCATGGGGGGAAGTTGTGGGCTGGAGAGATCCCCCACAGTTTAGCTTCCAAGGATTTCACTTCTCAGTCCTTTAAACCATAATTGCACTCGTTGCAAACAAAGTAAGGGCTGTGTATGCTCCAAAATGCTAATGAACGTTAGCACCATAGACAGTCAAACACTTCATTCATTGGCTTGGGAAAAATAAATGTGAAAACATTCCCTAACTTTTTCTCTTACATTGTCACAGACTGAGGCCAAAATTGTGCCATTTGTTTTTGTGTGGGTAGACTTCTGCAAATGTCAGGCAGCAAGAAGGTTTCTGCACAGATGATATAGGGCCGAGCTGGATGAGACCACTTGAGAGGTCACGACCTCTAGTTCTCCTGTAGGACTTCAAGCATGGGCTCACATTTTCTATACAGGGACCAATTCTTCTAAGTTGAGGAGGTTGTTCACAGTACAGGAGTTTAAACATGGGTATAAACCTCTGCATTACCAGGTCTGAGGTTATTGTCTGTGCAAATGTGTCTGGCGCTTTATAACCAGCATTTGTTAAGAAAAGGGCTTAGAGATACAATCACAGCTTTAACACCAAGGATTATCCAAGAAAATAGAGACAAAAGGGGAATTATTTTCATTTTATTATATTTCTCAGTGCAAGTATTAGGAAAGGACTCTACATGCATTTTTTTCATCATTTTCCCACAGTCATTTATAATAATCTCTTGGAAGAATCAAACTGAAACTTCAGTCCTAAAAGGAAAAATTTGCCCACTCATGCATTTGTTTTATTATCTACTGTTGTTCATGTGAGCTCAGATGGTGCCAAGAAATAGAGTTTATATCTGACCTTTGAAAAGCTAAAGCTTATTTGGGGAAACTGCATTTGAAGAGTTAAAATGGTTGCACAAAGCAGATCCCAAAACCGGGTAGCAAGATGCTAAGTTGGGAAGTTACAGCAAGTCCTCTACATCAGTCTAAAGCCTGTAAGATACATTTTAAAATTACCCAGGGATAAAAAATGCATGTTTTTCTAATATGGGTCAGAAACACTAATTAGCTGGAATTGTTTCTCATGATCAGTAACTCAGCAGTTCTCCTCTGGCCTCTTTGTTAGAGAATCTGCATAAAAATAGCAACAAACAGCCCCCAATCCTTCTAAACACCAGTCGGGCTTGAATTTATCTCCCATAGTGCTTCCTTGTGACAGTGGCGATGACAGCGCCGATTAGATAGGGCTGGCACTTCACACCGTGTGTCACTCCTCATTATCTGACGAGAGCCTCTGTGAGAGGCAGGTGCTGGGGAATGAAAGATTAGGTGCGGTGCGTGTAATCAGCCTAAATCCCTTGCTACCTCTGCTAAGCGATAACAAAATGCAAGCGGCTCTCTCCTTTCAGCAAATTCTTCCCCCCTTTCGCCATGCTTGCCAGTCTGTAGGTTTATTTACCCTAACTGTGGCTGAGAAACCTCATGGTGGAGACTGGCATTTCCAGGATGAAGCTGGTTCTGGACCACAGGTTCATATTCTAGGCGATCTCCGTTCTCCAAGCAGTATGTGCAGTCCTAATTACGCAGCCTTAAACCAACAGGCAGAAGTTCCCCTCCCTCCCTTCTGTGCAGATACTTAAGCTTTTCTTCCTCAGTTTCAGCAGATCCTCTTTAATTCTCCCTAATGGCTCTCACACTCCCCGAAAATAAGCAAGTGAATTTTGCAAGTGAATGAACATAATGAAAAAGCAAGGTGTGAGGCTTGGCGACATGGGCTGGATTTTGACACTTGCCGCATTAGTTTTAATACTTCTTAATGTGCCAGTCAATGTTCGACAGCGTGGCTGTTAGAAATGAAGTTCCAGTAATGAGATCTAGCAAGCTTCGTGGAAAAAAAGACAACTGTTCTTTGGTGCCAATTACCGATGAGAACTACTTGGGCTTTCTGCATGCTTTCAGAGACAAATTGCTCCTCAGATTTGAATTGAGAGCACAGGCTTGTTGGGAGACAGCCAGGCCATGCTGGGTAAGGCTCAGACACCTGGCTGTGGGAAATGATTCACGCACACTGGCCACAGAAAAGAAAACACGTAGCTAGCTTTGGGGAATGAAGGGGCAAAACCGAAACATTCAGTCCTTGTCAGCAGTCATGGATTCAGGTTACAGCTGGTGAAATCCAGAGACCTTATTGCTCCCTACAACTACCTGAAAGGAGGTGGCAGTGAGGTGGGTGTTGGTCTCTTCTCTCAAGTAACAAGTGACAGGATGAGAGGAAATGACCTCAAGTTGCACCAGGGTAAGTTTAGATTGGATATTAGGAAAAGCTTTACTGAAAGAGTGGTCAAACACTGGAACAGGCTGCCCAGGGAGGTGGTGGTGTCACCATCCCTGGAGGTGTTCAAAAAACATGTAGACCTGGTGCTTCAGGACATGGTGTAGTGGACATGGTCGTATAGGGTTGATGGTTGGACTTGGTGATCTCAGAAGTCATTTCCAACCTTAACGATTCTGTGATTCTATGAAATAGAAAGCAATGATAAATGGTTAATAAGGAAGAACAGCAGAAAAGACTCCTGTCTATCAAAGAAAATATCTTAAAGACAGCAAGGGGCAAGTGTGGTCATGTATGGGGAAGGCAACGGGCAGTACTATGGTGGTGGCTAGTAGCATTCAGAATCACTGGCCACAGTCAACACCTGTGAGCACCCCTGCTCTGTCCTGCCAACATGATCCCACACCAACATCTAATCCTGGCTGGATGAAGCACTGGAGGATGTACTGTGAGGAAGACTCTTGCATTGCTGGGAGGTGAACTCCAAGCTCTCTTTGACATTTTTGTCATACCAAATACATATCAGTAAAACCCACATGGCTGCTGCTTGGATAGATGCACATAAGATCGTCCCCACAGTGTGCTGACGTGACATTGCTGTGCTGGGCACAAACTTTATCTCCTGGCTGAAATGCATGCCTAAGCATGCCAGCCTTCCTGGGAGTTCAGATGTGCCAGCAGTTCCTTCCAGGAACTGAAACCCAGCTAGGGGCTTCTATTCTCCACTGGTGCTCTGGGTATTTGAAAAGTAAAAGGATCCTCGTGTCTCACAAGAAAGTACAAGGGAGAGGCCTGGGGAGCAGGCCTGGATTCCAGCTCAGGCTGTACCTCCCTTAAGCTGCTTAAAAAGCAGCCTTGCAATTTGCAGCTCCCCTCACTGTGTGCTGAGTGAGGCCTGCATGTGGAGAGGTAAAGAACTACACTCAGTACAGCGTTAGGCCCATGCAATGACTTGGGAGGAAGAAGAGCTTTCCATGCCACTCTGAGTCACCTCATGCTCAATTTGGTGGGCTCAGAGGAACATCTTCCCCATCCCAGCAAGAGACCATGGCCTTGTGCTAGCTGGGAGGCAGGCAGGATTTGGCAACAGCTGATGCAAACATTTCCCAGACCCCGGGGGAAAACATTTAGTCATACAAAAATCCCAGTTGGTTGCTTCATACTTAAACTGCTGCCCTGAAAATTTAATTTGGGAAAAATGGACAAATGACAAAGTAAGGAAAATATGGTTAAATGGTCTTAATTTTATTTTTAACAACTAATGTTGCTGGTGTATGTAGTAATTCTGGACATAACCCTCATTTAGAACTCTACCATTTGATCTTTGTGGTCACAGAGTATGTGTTTCTGTGTACTGAGCATGAAAATAGGAAAAAAATCTACTGATGATGCTCTGCTCAGGAATGGAGCTTGAGCAGAAAGAATGCATCAAGTGAAATATATCGGGTTTTTACAGATAGCAATTTCTCCTTGTTTTGTTTTCTTGCATTTAAATCCAGTCAATTCTACTCTGTGCATGTTTGCTTTTCTGTATGAAAAGGTTAACCATGCTGCATATTTCTAGTGTTGTGCTAATTGCAACTGACCCAAGAAGAAAATATTTATTGTTTGACATTTATTAAATGTCACTGATTTTTCCAGTCTTGCACCCTGACCCATAGGGTGAACCCCTCTGAGCTCCACTGAACCCTTGCCAGGTATATGGCCAATTATCGCAACCTTCTCAGAGTGGGAATCTGCCTCTTCTGAATGTGCAACCACAGTGATACCAAAATAATCCAAGCCTTTGGAAAGGCTTTGCTTGGGCTAGACTGGTGAGAAGCAAGGACCTACTTCTGCACTAAGGTGTACTTGTTACTGAGCAAGCTGAAACCTGACTCTTGAAACAATTCTCTTGGAGGCATCATTATTGCTTCACCTTCCTGAAATACCACATGCAAGCAGGTAGGTTCTTCTGATGACCAAGGCAGGTCGTCTTGTCCATGAAGAACAGTTCACCATCACAGTAGGAAGGTAGAGTGGCAAGTAGACATACAAATGCCCCAATGTACAAATCACCAAACAAAGCCCCTTTTCTACTGTTAAGAGATGGAAAAGAAAGATACTCACTACTTAGATCTTATGTCACTGTCACGTCATGGCCATAAAGGTGATTTTTTTTCAAGGACAAGTAATAGAGATGTTTGAAAGCCAGAGTATGGGAAAGGTAGTGATAGTTTTATCTACACAGGTAGATAAGTCTGCTCTCCAGGTATGAAAGCACATCAGATACATGCACGTTTGGCCACTCACAACCTGAAGTCTAGTGATGCTATAGACCCTCCACATGGTACTTGTGTGTAGAAAAAGCATCAAAGTCTTGAGCACAAATCACACTGTGCTCACGTAAAAGTCACTTTTAGAATAAGTTGGATGGATACACAAAATCCTTCCAACAAGCAGATGTTTGGGATCTTGGACAATAAGCTGTGGCTCAGCATTCATTCTCTCTATATGAGCCTGGAAATCCCAGAGGAACCGGTATCTGATGGCCATGGAACTGGGAGCTGATGGCTGATGCCTTCTGGCATGCCTGGTGGAGGCAGAGAGTCTGTGAGTTCCTAATGGCCTCTTACAAAGCTGTGGAAGAGAAAACTCTAATCTAATGCATACAAGATAGCAGTGGAGAGAGTACAATTTACAAAAATTTTCTAAAAAGGCCCTCAAGACTAATTGTGTGAAGTGGTTAGGAAAGTGTAACAGCCGTCAGGATATACTTACTGCTTTTCAGAGAAGACTCCATGAATTGGCTAGATCCAGTACGCTCTTCTCATCAGCTGGGTAAAAACTGTTTTTAGCACTAGCACACTGCATGTTACTCACAGGATTTTTGTGTGATAGGCTGAATATCATCTTATGTATATAAAAACTGAAACCCAGCCGGTAACTGCAAGACCTGACCAGGGATTTGCACATGTTGGGCTTAGCACAGACAGTACAGTCCCAGAGGTATTTGGCTGATCCCACGACCATGAGGATTTGAAGGGTTAAACCAGTAAAGTTCAGTGTGTCAGTCAGATTGAGAATGGTCACATATCTGGCCTTTTCTTTATTATGTCTTTTGTTTTAGAGCTGACAAATACCAAAGTGCCGTGTGCTTTGGAGGACTCAGACACAAGAACCACCTTCAGATTTTCCTTGCTGACTGAGGGAAAGGTGGGAAGGGAGGAAAAGGATAGAGAACATGGCACTGGTGTGTGAGTGAAGAAGTAGCTGGAAATATGGGGGTCAATTAGAAGTGCTGACTCACTGTACAAAATTGCTGTGCTGTGTCAGCTAATGGTGGCATTAAAGAATCCAGGAGAACATCACCACGTGGAGGGAGCACGCCAACCTGACCCACGTGTTGCAGTGCTCTCTGTGTCTTACCCAGGTCACCTTCCCAGATGGCTGAGGAGCTTTCATAGCCACCAGCTGCTTATTTATCTTGGGGTTTCTAATTGTTGTTATGGTAATACTTAAAATTTGCATCCTGAAATGTACCTTGTTCTAACCTGGTCATTGTCTAGACAGGAGGAGAGAAATTATCCACGCTATAGAAGCTGCATCCTGGAATCCTGGCTTTTTTTTTAGAATCATGCAAACAGAAAGTACTTGTCCTACTTTCTAGTCAGTAAGCTGAAATTCTGCATGTTTAATTATAAATCAAATAATTGACTACAAAGCTATTGTGGTATGGCCTTCCATGCTGTTGATGGTTTTAACTACAAACTGTTACACGATGTGCTTCAGTAACAAAGAATGAGCCCTGAAGTAGCAGAGGAAATGTCCTACTTTGACTCTATTTTTACTATCAGGATGCAATAAATTTTCCTGCGTGTCGTTCCTCTCCATGATGGACGTCAGCAAGAGAACTGAAGGCCATATGAGTTCCCAGCTGGAGCCATGCTGCTGGTACATTCAGCCCAGCTTTCATGGGAACAGCCCAGGAGCTTGCTGCAGAGCGTTCCTGCTAAACCCCTTTTCAGGGCCCACCTTCACAAGAGTCACATTGCTGCCAGTCCCAAAAGAGGAGCTAACATGGCTCACCCTGGAGTTGAGGACACAGCAGACCATGGAGTGTGCATTGAAGGCCTTCATCACATCAGGCAGCAGCCCTGGCTGACAGTCATGGGAATGGGTAAAGGGTGATGCCAAAGCTCCCAGACTCCTCAGTGCCCGTGGTGCCACTCATTGCATGAGGAGGCAGGTGCATGTCTCTTCTCTCCCTGGCCATGAGGATCCTAATTTCCTCCACCCCCCTGTAAAAAAAAAGTAAAATAACAACCCTTGATGCCAGGGTGTGTAAAAGGAGACTCAATGGCAGTTGGAGACTCTCCTTCCTGCAGGCTCTCCAGTTGTGCCACACTCAGGACTGGAACACATTGAATTCTCTGGGAGATGGTGGCACCTGCTTCAACTGGACCAGACCACTGTCTCTTATTCTCCCACTGCGCTCCATCTTCTCAGTAACCTCCTTGTAGGTACTGGAAGGTGTCCCTGAAGCAGTCTGCTCTCCAGCCCAAGCAAGCCTATGTACACCAGCATCTCCTCACAGGGCAAGTGCTCCAGCTGGGTACTCCTTTAGTGAACATCTTTTGGGTCATCAATGACTTTTCTGAACCAGGGGCCCCTAGACATAGTACTCCAGATGTTGTCTAACAAAGAAAGAGTAAATAGAGTTAATTACTTTTCTTGGTCTACTGGGGGCTGCTTCCAGCCTGGGCCAGGGACAGGTCCAACAGCTCTACCAGCACCCTCTCCTTGCCTCTGCATCCTTCCCAAACACTGAGTGGTGAGATCCCTTACCATGGTGGCATTGGCACTTCTGGGTCCTTTGATGGAGAGACTGTGTTAGAGGAACTGTGTCTCCAATGCTGGACACAAATCCGAGAGTGGTTTTAACACACTGGAGACACCTCAGTGGAGAGCCATAAAGGGACATAATGGGGGTAAGCACTTGTATGAGGAGAGGCTGAGGGAGCAGGATTTGTTTATCATGGAGAAGAAACTTCAAAGTGGGGGATCTATTTGATGTCTGCAACTACTGAATGGGAGGGTGTGGAGCTGGGCTTCTCTCAGAGTAGCAGAGGGAAATGGTAAGATACAGTGGACAGAGATCACGGCAAGAGAAATTTTGGTCAGATACAAAAAAAAGTATCACAGAGAGGGTGGTTGAGTGCTGGAGCAGGCTGCCCAGAGACATTGTGGGTTCTCCATCCTTGGACACACTCAAAACTGAACTGGACATGGCCCTAAGCATCTTCTTGTAATTGGACTTGCTTTGAGTAGGGGATCTCCTGAGGTTCCCTCCAACCTGAATTTTTTGGGAATATTATAACCTGGAAAATTATTCACAGAGAAGACAGTGTGAGTGTTTTCACTGAATTGTCTTCAGCAATGAGAAAAAGACACATTGTGTTCTTGTGCACAGCTGTACCAGGCAGCATCCTCACTGGCAGCTCCTCCAGAGGTCCTGGCTGCTCTTTCCCACTCTTGAAGGTAAGGACAAGTACAATTTCAACAGGTTATGAGAAATGGGGAGGGGAGAAAAAAATTGTGTTTTGTAGCCAGAGACACACAGGAATTTGCTAATGAGAGAGAGAAGCTGCAAAACTCTTAAAAGTATTTTTTTCTCCCCTCTTGTCCCCAATTCTGCTCATCCCTGTGATTCTGTACCTGCATGGAATGTCTTCTCAGAAGCAGCTGTAAACTTATTTGCTTTCATTTCTTTAGAAAAGAAATCTTGAAAGCCACCACCAAGACGAGCTGAAAAACACTCCTTCAGCCAGGGACAGGAAAATCTGGAGCCTTTCTTTGTTGAATGCAGAGACTGAGCAGAGCCAATTACCTGCAGTGACAAATAGTGTTACAGTGAGTCTTCGGGCAGAATAAATGTAAAATCCACCAAGTCAGCTACGACATCTTTCAGGCATATTTAGTCATTGAAGCTGAATAACCCCAGCTGTGTTAAACTGTTAAGCTGTTGAGTTTCCGTTCGCAAGTCACTAACAAAAAGTACGCTAAAATAGTCTTGCTGTGCCTGCTCTTGCTTAGCATTGCTGAGGGAAATGCAACTTAAAGCCCAGACTAATTCCAGTTTCTTGGAAAAACACCCATGTTCTTCATGCTAGTGATGTGTTTAAGTACCCTCCTGCTAGAACAGCTTTTTCTTTAGCAGTGTCTAGGGATGTGACTCCTTAAACAGAGACAAGTGGGCTGCTGCTTTATTGTGTAACAGTGTCTCTTGACCTTGCTCTGTTAAGGGTACTGATGTGGCTGTGCAGAACAGAACACCTCTGTGCTCAGGGAACTTTTTTGGTCTTGCATTTCTTCAAGTAACGAGAGAGATCCCTCTTCCTTGCTCTTGTATGTAACAGCAGCTTCTAGGCAGTATTGACTTAAAATCCTCTATTTTTTTATGACTAACTATAGCAGTATAAAGCTAAATGCTCGATTACTGTGAGAACTTGAAGGCCAATCTCCTTTTTTTTTTTAACCAAAGTGCAGCATGTGCATGCATGAAGATGAAAACGCTTGAGAGTATAAGGGGCAAATCAACAGGACAAACCAACTGACAAACTTGTGATTTAAGACTAATATAGGGAAGTATAAATCTCCTCGAGTTGTGTTATTTCAGTGTGAAGCGCTTGTGGAGGAGAGCTGAGCCTTCTGCTGGTTTCCCCTTTTCCACCCTCCCTGACGGGCGCTGCTCTGTCAGTGCCTCTCCAGCTGCCAAAGGCATGGCGTAGGCACCTGATGCCACATCAGTGAAGGCTTGACATGATAAGGTTCTTTTCTTGATATAATATGAATAAGCAGCAAAAATTGTTGCTATGGC
>NW_010188980.1:12559-35453 GCF_000695765.1 Mesitornis unicolor | reverse complement strand
GTGCAGCAGGGTCGCCTTGTGCCTAGAGGTCCAAGCATGGTAATTCAGGGGGTCTAGATGGCAGCCCCGTATTTCTCTGCAGCCCCAAGAGCAAATGATGCTGGCCACTGTGTTGCGTGAAGCACTGTTGCTGTGATCTGTATAAATAATTACTGAAACCTTTGTTTATTAATCTCTGATTAAAATCCTAAGTAATTTAGATGCAAATTAACTGCTTTGCTTATGATCCTGGTGAATGGCCAAGCTGGCCCTCAACGTGGCAGCGCTGGCTATCGTCCCTGGCAGCTATGCCGCTATTGGGCCTTCAATAACCCACCAAATGTTGCTAAAAACTCCCCAGCCGCATACCAAACCCCCACAAGGTGCAGAGCAAGTCCACCCCAACAAGGTGTGAGAGGGTCCTGACGGCTCTCTGGGATGGGAAGGCTGGGTGAAACCTCTCCCTGCTCGGGTAAGACCAGGGTCTCTTTCCCACTTGTCTCAAAAAAAGCCCTAATTCACAGCTGCTGAAGCTCATGCATTGTCAGCACATGTGCTTGAGGGGCTGCAGACTCAGTCCCAAGTGCTGGAAGATTTCTGGAGTATGCTTTTTGCACAAGGACAGGGGAGGGAGCTGGGGGCAATCTCCTTTTTCTTACAAACTTCTGGAGAGTAAGCTACCACTTTGTATTCTCAGCCATGAAAGCAAATAGATAGCCCAGCTTCTTCTCAGCTGCAATGATATGGAAAAATACCCATGAAGGCAAAGAAGCTATTTGCTAATTTTTGTTAATATTTGTGGCTAATAAGTTTCAGCTAAGCTATTGCTTAGATGGATTTTGTGTTGGTAGCTGAAGACACTAATAATTGTAGGCATTTTTCAGAGTAAAAAACAGGTTTTGAATGACAGGTTATATCTCTCAACCTGCCATTTTGAGGGCTGGTGACAGCTGGAGAGAGTTGATGCTAGAGATTGAGGCAAACCTGTGATGGTTGTTGCCATGTTTCTGCACCGCCTGAAGATTATAATTCCTGCTTTCCCACTGCAGCATCTCTATTTGTTATTCTACTATTTGAAGTAATGACTTCTTTTAAAAAGCATCTTCAAATTATCAATTTAGTAAAAAAATGTTTCTGCTCTTTTAAATATAAATTTTACTTTTTTAAAAATGTATGTATACAAGGTAAAAAACAGTGAAAAAAGCATTCTTTCCTTAAGGAGACTACACCATCCCTAGATATCTTCCCAGCAGTGTAATGATCCACTGATACCCAGCCAAACAGCACTTGAAAACTGCTGAGGCCATGTCCTGTACAGTGCTCTCCTGCAGGGGTGCAGTGGCAGAGCCAAAAAAAAGGGCCATGCTGCTTGGATGGTGAGGCAAGCGTCAGGTTTGAAAGCCAAGTACCATTTTCCATTACAGATTGCAGTCCCTAACAGACTAATTCCTAATTAAGAGTCCCGTGGTATAGGTGTCGGAAGGCACTGCGCTCCCCTGACCTGCAGGGCTCACGAAGGATGCTTTTCTATGAATGCCCAAGCTGTGAGTCCTTTGGTGCCCAGTGCGGGACGAGCCTCGATCGAGGGGTACGGGGCACCTGGGGTCATGCTGAGCAAAGACTGCAAAGCCTTTTCTTCAGTGGGGCACTGCCAAGATGTCTCCATCACCTGCCTGGTTTTTATGGCATGAGTAGGACTCAATTTCTGAGATGTCCACCCTGCTGGGTTGGGTTCAACCAGCATGCAGTCTGTGGGGAGCCAAGAGAAGAGCATGGCCCTGCAGCACACAGGCCAACGTGGTTTTTGCACCTCTTCCTTCTCATTGCTGTGGGAGAGTTGGTGCTCCTCCAGCTTCATGCTGAGACACCAGCAGCTGAGGATACTTCAGCAAGTTATACAAGCTTGCTGGCATGTACCAGAGCCTAAAAAAAGGTGGATTTATTAGCTTTTAGGAGCACAGCTTGCTAACACAAGTCCACAGGAGTTCATGGTTGAGCTGGATTGATATTTT
This sequence comes from Mesitornis unicolor, assembly GCF_000695765.1. Classification (NCBI taxonomy): domain Eukaryota; kingdom Metazoa; phylum Chordata; class Aves; order Mesitornithiformes; family Mesitornithidae; genus Mesitornis; species Mesitornis unicolor. Next base: position 33,462 of record NW_010188980.1, on the reverse strand, counting down.
TTCATCAAAATAATAGTTTATCATGCTCTCTAAGGCCAAACAGATTTGCGCTTTGGTGATATCTGCTTCAGGCCTCAAGAAATGACTTATCTGTTTCTCCAAGGCCTGCCAATAGCTCTAATAAAAGATGTTTCTCTCCCTACAAGCTTCAGCTAGAGCAACAATCCTATTAAAGGCTTGGTTGTTTTGTTATTTAGTGTAATAACTTTTTTTAAAAAGGAAAACTTCCCTGCATTTTTAAATGAAAACATAATGGTGGAAAGTAGCAACCAGAAATGTAGACTCCCACAAATCACACTGCAAAAAAATCACACTAAATCTTGTAGTAAATAGGCTTGGCAGTTCACAGATTCTTTCATGTACTGGAGCACTTTCCATGAAAACCCCCTGCTGGGTTCTGAAAAGCAAATTTGCAGAATTTCTGTGTGTTTGGACTTGATCCAAATTGTGCCACTGAGATAAAAATGCTCAGAAAAATAAAACCACTACTATTTTATCTTATGCTGATAATATGATCCAATTTGATTGTTGTTTTATCCCTTGACTGGATGAAGTGAATTAGCCTGCCTAAAAGTGAGGTGAAAATAGATAATTGGAACAAACTGAAGCAGGTATCCCTTAAGAAAATAAGCTCTTAATTCCCAAGGCACTTCCCTGGGAAGGAAACACAGTTATACTGTGTGAGGGCTGAGCTGGTGAACTGAAACATGCTTTTTTCCCTTTTTTTTTCCTTCCCACCTCCACTTCCCCCCAACATAGGCAATGAACTGTATTTCCAAACTTGAGAGCAAGGCTGTTTTCAGAGCTGAGTTCCTTGATCTCCCACCCTTAGTCAAGGTCAGAGCAGTTCCTGGGAGCTACATGGCAGCTTGCAAGTAATCAAGTCACGCTGAATAAATCTTTCAAAAATGCATCACGTGGAATTATATGAGGAAAGGATATCTTCCCTTCTAAGATATTTGCCTGTGTATTAAATACTTTCCACTGTCTCAGGAGAGCCCGGCAAAAACACATAGCCCAGTGGATACAGTTTGTCAAAGCCTAATGAACTCTTTAGTGAAACTTCTCTGTGGCTTTCTGGGGATTAGGCTGGCAACCACATTTGTGCTTCAAGCTGAAATGAATCAGTCTCCGTAGGCAACCTGACTTCCATAGCATTTTCCTGTCAAAACTTGTCTCAAAAAAATATTATTCTCTTCTTTTGCCTTCTTTCCACTCACCCCCCTCTCCCATGTGCATATGTGTACCTTTGGCACATCTATCCTGGTCTTTCAGGGGTTTCATAAATTTGAGAAGCAGGAGACTACCTGGGAGCAAAAATATTTCCTATAGGGACCTTTCCACTGGACAAACATTCTCCTGGGCAGTTCTGGTCTGCACTATTCCCCTTCCTTCCAGAAAAAAAAAAAAAAGAAAAAAAAAGAGAAAAAGAAAAAATAGGAAATGAAAAAGTAGTTGTCCTTTATGTGAAGGAAGGGAGCTTAAGCACAAAACACAAGTCTTGTAGAAATTATTAATTTTCCTCAGAGATGGGGAATTTTACTTCCCCTGAAAATGTTGGAAGAAAACTCAGATGATCTGTGTATGCAGAGATAAATCTTCCACCCGCTTCTAATCTACTTGACAGCATCCACAGAGCAGCTTCACACGCTGCACGCACACCTTTGCTTTGGTTGCTGGAAACCTGGTCCCTGTGTGGGTGTACTTTCCGAAGATCTCCCACTGTTGCCTACATTCACGTTTCTCTGGTTGTCTTGTCTGTCACCAGAGCTGCACTGGTGCTAGGGAGAAAGACAGCACTGTCAGGGAAAGCTTCTGTGTGCATCATCTTCCTGACATGGGACAGGTCTGAGATGGATTAGGACTTTTTTTGTGGGGGAGCTGTATGACTGATTCTTGTGGCTTGTTTCTCTGGGTGGAAACACATGGTAAGGAGCAGCGCTACAGATGAGATGCTGAGGTGTTGAGTCCATGTTCTCCAGATGTTTTATTTCCTTGTGGAGGCAATGGAAGATCATTGCTCTCACTCTCCAAGACCTGTCTTGGGCAAATCACATGGTGTTAGCAGGAAAAGTGTGAAGACACATGTCCATTTGTGATGCCAGAATGGTCCAGTAGTTTCTTTTGCAGAAGTGTGGTGGCAATGAGTTTTTGCCTTTAACTGTCTCCAGTCAGGAATGGCAGGGCAAAAAATCGGAGTGGCTTCTGTAAATGCCTTCTCTGTGCTGAACCATGAGGTGACTGTCTCTCCAAGCAGCAATGTCTTCATGTGTCAAGTCATAATGCTCAAAGACAAAAACCCAAGCACTGCAGAGCTAAATACTCCACTGGACTGTGAGGAACAGACAAGATGTCATAAGGCTTAATGACTAGATCTTACAGTATGTCTTTCACCCTGGTAACTGCCCAGGTGTGTGCTCCTACCCCAGTAACAGCAAAACACCTTCTGCCCCATTTGTGGGGCAAGCTCCTTATCACAGGAGAAAGCTGCAGAGTATCTGGGTCATCTTTTCATCTGCTCCTGCCTTCAGTACCCAATGTGCCTGTCCCAAAGTTGTGCAGCAGCACCTACCACCGTTGAAGCAGCAGGATGTCATGGCAGCCATAGTCTCTCCCTCCTGCTCCACCACCAAATGGATTTTAGGCAGGTAAGACTGAGGCATTTACTACAAATGGCTTCTAAGGTTTCGTTTGCTGTGGTGTGGGTCCCCGCTTCCCTCCCTTGCCATTTCAAACTCCCTCTGATCTGTGTGGTCTGACCCAAATCTCCAAACCACAGAACAAATTTCTGGAGCGTACAAGCTCCTGGCTGTTCTACATGTCTCCAGGATCTCTTCTTTGTGCACTTTTAAGATTTTATTAAGTGGTGTACTCAAGCCTCACTGGTTGTACTTCTCATCAGTGTATGTAACCACGCTTCCTGCTTTCCATTTCTCTGCTCTCTTTTAGAGCAATCATCTCTTTTATGAATGCTGATTAAGTCTTGCCCCGGACTGGTCCGGAAAAGACTATGGAGCAGACGTGCCTTTGAATCTGTAGAGGAGATGAGTGTAGTCTGGGTGCCCAATAGGAGAAAGCTTTTAAAAAGCCTGAAAGCCCTTTCCTTTTTCTTGGCTTACAGAGGGTGGGTGGCCATCGTTCTTGAAAGGCTGCAGATTGCACCAAACTTTGAAGCAGTCAGAATCACTAGCGACTTCCTGAAATTCCAGCATTCATATATGCTGAAGGCCCCTAGCTATAATATGTGCCACAGGATATATTACACTCTACATGCCATAAATCTCCCAAACTACTTTTGAGAGGATCGTGAGAGCTGGTCTTGCCCAGCATGTCTCAAAGTTTCTTTCCTGTGACTCTGCTCAGCCCCATTGGTATTTTTTGTGCCCCACAGGCGAATGCAGCTCTGGCAGGGCAATTGGTGTGGTTCAGAGCACCTCGATGGCTTTCCATAGATCCGATCCCTTCTCTGCCCAAGAGCAGGATCAGCTTGTACCTAAGCTGTTCACAACAGATGTTTGCCTAAGCTCTTACTCAAAAACAAACAAAAAAATAATGGAGATGTAACAGTTTCCCCAGCCAATCTATCTAGTGCTTAATCATCTTTACTATTAGAAATTTTTTCATGTTTATCCTAAATCTCTTTTGCGACTGTCAAAGCCCATTATTTCACATCCTATCATCAAAATTACTCCCCTATATTTGTAGATAGCTTCAATGTATTTAAAGACTGCTATTGTCTCCCTACAGTCTTGTCTTTTCTAGACTAAACAACCCCACATCCTTCAGTCTTACTTCATAAATCCTGTTTTCCGGATCTCTAATTGATTTTTCTACTTTGAAGAACTGGATTTGAGACATAGGGTTTTTTTTCATTCTCTTAAAAAAATTTAAAATGCTTGAAACTGAACAAGATATTGCAGCTGAGACAGCTTATAAATGGTGGTTCTGGTGCGATATCTCAGCACAATGTTTGCATTTCTAAAGCAGCAAGATGTTTTTGGCCGCTCGTGCAATAGTCTCTCATGGATCCTTTTCTGCTTTCTGGTGCTCTGTCCTGGTGTTTTATATCAGTCCCATCTTCACATATAAGCAACTTGTTATCCGACTGACAGCAGGACAAATGGAAAATTCTGCGTTAATGGCATTGCACCTCATCTTTTTCTGGCTGCCGCAGATGAGCAAGATCCTTCCAAGCCTATCCCTAATCCTCAGCTCGAATTCAAAGGTTTTGCAATTTGATAGGTGGTGACCCCGTTCTCCCAGCACGAGGCAAAGTGGTTGCGGTACATCAACTTCTAAACCTCTTCTGCCGATAATCCCTTGTCTTGTTTCCATACGCTCCCCCATGCTGTTGCCTCTTGCCATAGGGGCTCAGCTCTTTGAAGCAAGAACCAGCCTTATGTTCTCTCTCTGTACAGTGCCTAGCACGACAGGATCTTGATCCATGATTAAGGATCCTAAATATAACGACAATAAAAATAGTACTGTCTATAGAACTGAGAAGCTCCTGTTTGTGGCAAAATGGGAAAGGAGTGGGGTTTATGGGTGCATTAAGCTTTCCTTTTGTAGCTCTAAAAAAAATATAATCGAAGGCAGCTTTTAAAATTGAACTGCTATTTCTTTAGGAAAATACTCGTTTGCTGAGGAGAATGGTACATTCCTCTCTGTAAAAATGTCACATTTTCACCTGGGGCATATTCATGAAAATTAAAACTTTGCTGCTTCTTGTAAATCTTTGTAAATTTCCATGAATTTGCCTTAGGTGAAAATGTGACATTTTTACAGACAAGAATGCTCAAGTTTTGCTGAGAGAGGCAAAAAGGCCTTTCTGTTAAAAAGATACAGCAATGGCAACGCTCCGCTTGTGAAAAATAGCTATCCTTTCTACTGAAAAAAAAGAAGAAAAGGGAAATGGAGTTGAGCTGTTGCAGGTCTATATTCTGTATTCCTTGCCTTCTGATCTGCTTTTATCACTAGCCACTGTGCTCAACGGCAGAGCACAAAACTTCACCATGCACTGAATTTACAAATGCACTTCAGAAAAATTACTACTTTTTCTGGTGCGACTGGGTAACTTTGCCATTAAAGTGCCAGCAAAGCTGGCACTAATATTGTTATATATTCAATGGTTGTCATGAGCCAGCTACCACAACCCTCATTCATTCAAAACTTCCACTGAAATCAATGCAAGATACAACTATAAAAAATCTATCAAATAATGTAATTTTGTAATTAAAAAGTATAAAATAAAAGGCTTTCTGTAAGCTTTTTTCCATTTCAGCCATTGGTCACTCAGCCTGTCCCAGATACAGTGCAGTCTGCTGAAACTTTATGCCCAAAGTTGCAAGAGGAGAAGGAGGGGACTTGCAGGTCTGGGTTGCATGGGGTTGACCGTCACTTAGAGAGAACAAAGCACCCCTTGCCACCCTATTTTTCTTGACTGCGCTGTCTATGGGGAAAAGGAGGAGAAGGAGGTGACCATGTTAAACAAGAGGCTGCCCCTGGGATGCTCTTGGACAGTTCTTCTCTGCCAGTCTGGAGTGAGCTAGCCTGTGGCCATTAATTAAGACATCCTAATCCTGGGTGGACTCTCAAAGTTTTCACTGGTGTTAGTATGTCTCTCCCACAGCTAAGAGATAATGTTTGTAATCTTGTCTCACAGCAGAAAATCTGCATGGTCAGTTTGTCAGAGGGAGAGGAAACATTTGTTCCCACAGCCCCTGAAGTGGATCGGGCATGTCCTTCCATGGACCAGCAAGTCAGAAGCTGCTGAGTCTACATATCTGCTTAGAAGCTTTTTCTGCCTGCTGGAGATACCACCTTGCTTTCCTGCTCAGAGATCTCCAAAAAGGGAGATCCAGGTATACTCCAGCCTAAAAAAAGTGGGGCTGACCAAGGCTGACTAAAGGACATTTGCTTTAGTCCTTTGCAGCCTCCCAACCCTACTGCCCATGCTGTGCCTTTAATAGATGGGTTTCCAGGTGTTGAAACCCAGTAAAAGTTTTATGTATCTAGAAAGAAGAAAAAAAAAAAGGGTATACATATGTGATAACCTTCACATTATCATCCTGGTCTTGGCCCGGCAGCTGAGCAGGAGAAGGGTTAGCTTCACAAACTTGCTCAAAGTTGGAAAGTGTGCCTCCCTGATGGAGAAAGACAACAGCAGGGACAGTGAGCAAGATCTACTCCTCTGAGAGTGCTGTGAGGGCTGCAGTCTAAGCAAGGAAACTGCTGCAGAGGAGAGGCAAAAGAGAAGGACCCAATTTGCAGAGGTGCTGCTAGCATAGGGGAACAGGAGCAGAGAATCCTGGAGAAGTCCCTAGAAAGGGGAATTATGAAAAGAGAATAAGAAAGAGGATTGCTGAGATGCCTGTTCAGCATGGGAGCAGTGTGCTTGCTAGTGACTCTCCACCAGCTTGGTCAAGGGTGGGAAACTCTTCCCTCTCATCCACTCCTGGAGGAGCTTGGGCTGTCTTGGGCATCATGAAATTTGGGAGCCATTGGATGCAAACCAGCCACTCCCTGTCCTCTTTGACAGGAGGGTTGGACCAGAAAGAAAAAGAAAAGATAGGAGACAAAAAAAAGTGAAAGGGGACATTTCTGCATGTTTTAGCTTTGACCTTTTTGTACTGTAGCTGGAGTGTTGGAAACCCAGAGGGGGTTATTTGCTGTCTGAAGCCTGGCCAGTCTACTGTGAAGCTTTTGCTTGCTGTGTGTGCCTGTGAGTTTAGCAGCAACTCTTGTGTGTCCAAGCTCTTGTTATTGTCCACTCAGTTGTAAGGAAATGGGAAGCCGATGCTGGTTCCAAAAAGTGGTAACTGAAGCACAGAAAGAAAAAAAATATCCTAGCCAGCAATCTAGACACCCCAGAAAAATGGCACCCTATGTTCCTAAACTGAAAAAGTCCTAAAAGCTTTATAAAAACTGATATTTGAATCGGCAAGTAAGTTCACTTTCAGTCAGTGCAAATCCAGAAAATACATCAGTATAAAAATACTCCCTATAGCAGAGTTGCCTCCTCACCCTAAGAACTATTAAAAAAATAATCACAATAATTACCAGTGCTCTAACTCTGTAGTATGTATCTGCTCAGTTTTCTCCACCATACTCTGTCAAGGAACAGGACTCCCGTTAACCAGTCCTCACTGGTGAAACTCACCTCTGGTAGCATGGGTGTGAGCACACGTGATGTCCACAGTAGCCCCCGAGTTGCCATTGGGCAAGTATGACCATGGCTGTAAGGGTCATGTCATGAGGCTGTGAAACCAGTGGAGTTCCCTCTATGAAAATACTCACTGCTGGCTTTGCAGGTGTTGTTCATTGAATCAGAATCACAGAATGGTTTGGGTTGAAAGGAATCTTTAAGATCATCTGGTCCAACATCCCTGCCATGGGCAGGGACACCTCCCACCAGACCAGGTTGCCCAAAGCCCTGTCCAACCTGGCCTTGAACACTTCCAGGGAGGGGGCATCCACAACTTCCCTGGGCAACCTGTGCCAGTGTCTCACCACCCTCATAGTGAAGAGTTTCTTCCTAATATCTAGTCTAAATCTATGCTCTGCAAGTTTAAAGCTATTACCCCTCATTCTATTGCTACCTACCCTTGTTCATGGCTCAAAGTCATGGGCACTGAAAGTCTTGTGCTTCCACTTCATAGCTATTTGTGATGGCTGGATGGACCTGAGGGGTGGGAGCCAGCAATTTCCCTCCTAGCCCAAATCACTGACCTCTGACACCTGAATGGGGACCTGTGCTGGACTAGTGTTGACTCAGTGCTTTCTGTGTACATTTCTCACACTCACCGCAGTGGCAAAGCAAGAATCTCAGTTCAGTCCATTGCAATTAAAGAGTCAACTATACTTTCCTTATTGATCATTGGCTTTTAAGCACAGCTCCCAGCTGGGTTTTTTGTGCTGACTTCCAAATCAAACTAAGAGAAATCGATGGCATTTAGGTGTCAAAAGAAGAATTACATCCCTTTGAGGACTTAGATACGAGTTTCCAAGACAGCCACTTCTTGCATGTTGACTGGTGGTTAACAGAGCCAGTAGGTCTGGAAACACAAGAGAGAGTGAAATATTTACAGCCCATAGCCATGGTGTTCCCATAGGAACAAAGGGAGCAGCAAGGCAAGTTTTCAGTATTTTCAGCGCTGTGTTGCCTTGCTGAGCCTGGAGAACGAGCTGATAAAGTCTGCAAGCCTTTTCTGCACTGCAATAGCCACTGCTCCTACCTATGGCTTGAGGAGTTGCACCGTAGTTTATTACAGACCCTGACTTCCCCAGCGTAGATAGATGGGGCCATGGAGAAAAATGAATTATTATTTTACTTAAATAGCTTATACTTCCCAGTACCAAATGCCTTGGAAGTCTTTACAATTAATCTTACAATACAAGAATAGTGACCACCCGGCAGTATTACAGATAAATCTGTTAGGCAGTGTGCACGCTCAGCCTGCCAAGAGCAGTAAATAAATGTTACTAAGTGAACTTTGACAGTAAATCAAAGTTACACAAAAAAACCCCGACCAACCAACCCACTTCCCCATTGCCCCAGCCTCTCCCCAAAACTACCTCTAACAAATAGCTCATGCAATGTGTCTCTGGAAGGTTACTGAATCTGAGCTATTTTGGATCGAAGAGGGATTTAGTGAAAGTTGCCTGTTGACTGGCAGAACCACAGGAGCGGTTCCCACGATCCAAAACAACTCAGTGGGAAATCTTGCCTTGAGCTTCTTCTGGGGCTCCCCTAGCCCTGTGGAGAGCAGCTCAGGGGCTTCCTGGGTCTCTCAGTCTCCTTGTCCCTTTCTACATAGGGAAAAAACCAACTGGCCTTGGCCTCGGCCTCAGCCGTGAGCTGGTTTGGAAATCTGGGTGGGATTCACTGTTATCACAGTGTTGTCTTTGGCAATCTGGTGTTCCCTGCAAGGATTGATGGCTCTCCCTGTTGATTTGGCATCAGATCCCTCCTCTCAACTGTTGTCACATTCATACTCTTGGGCTAAATGGGCTTGGGTCCAGCAGTAAATACATAAAGTAAAACATGAGGTATGACAAACATTTTGTATTATTGTAATTATTTTAAAATAATTTATTTACCTGGAAAGACTTAGCTCATGCTCAGCATCTGGTTTTCAGTCAATTCCTGCTTCTTCTCCATTTTTTTCAACACAGTTTTCCAGCTGAGTAGACAGAGCAACAAACCAAGACCAAGGGATTTGCCAAAGGTCACACAGAAAAACACTGGCTCACGCAGGATTTATAGGGAGATTTGCCCTGGCTTGAGTCAGCAATTCATGTTGTCTCTGTTTGAGTTTACTCTGATGCTAGGGGTTCCTAGTTGAGCCTTGCCAGTTCATAATACTTTCTCATGAGTCTATTAATATTTGCTGTCTTTCAGAAAGCCAACTAATTGTTAAAGAATTTCAGACTAGACTTGTATGAATTAAGCTTCTAGTTGTGGTGACAACAGAGCAAAAAATAGCTTAGAACAAAAGGAGATTGGTGTATCTTCTCCAGGCTTAGAAAATGAAACAGACATTTCTATTCTTTTAAAACTTCATAATTTTCTAGCCTTATTCCTGAGCTTTGGAAACCAACCTTGTATTTTGTGATTGCTTGGAGCTCTAATGCTGTTGAGCTGCTGATACTTGAGTTTTCCTGTATCTTGCATCCCCAGTACTGTGTGAATCGCTTTCTTCATCCTCTACTTGATACCTAATTCAAGGATCTTGCTCTGCTTTTCTTTTTCAACTGTTCTTCAATTTTTTATTTTATTTTTCCTGATATATTTCAAAAATAGGGAAAAGAGTGTTCTTTTTTCAGGTTTATATTATCTTATTTCTACTGAAAGGGCTCCATATTTCTCCTTCACTCATAGATTTCAGAAAAGCTTCAACCTGAGACAAAACTGTCATGATACTGGTGGATACAAGGTACTTGCTAATCCCTCACTGTATATGAGATATACAGCTGCTCAGAACTTCTGGAAGTGAGACAGTGAACATGGTCTATAGGACCAGACTTTTTAATAATCCAGCAAGCCAGGCAGCTTTGGCTATCAGTATGATGGACATCCCCATGCAAAGACATAAGGTTTTGACAAAGATAAGGGGATAGAGTTTAAACTGAATCTTACCAGCAACAGCTATTTTTTGGTTTTAATCAGGACTGCACAGAGTTAGATACAGATTTCGGCTCAACGTCTACGCAAAATATACCAGCAGGCCTGAAACTGCCCGTTTGCCCTGTGAACATTGCATAATAACCCTCCATCCCCCTGCCTACACATAAGCAGACCTTAACATCCCTGCAGTGTTAACTGCCTAGTACAGCATGTAATTATATACAGAGAATTATCCCTACACTGTGATTAGCCAAATGCATTCATATGCATGTGAATTGCTCTTTGTGCTGACACAGTGAAAGGCTGGAGGCCACTTCTTACTCGAGGGGATGGACAGGAATGTGCTTGTGTGGTCCTCCAGGAGTACCCCACTAGTGGGAACCGTACTTCTTGCACCTTTTCTGCCTGGGGCAGAGAGGGCAGCTGGAATGGAAGATGTGCGCCAAGTCTGTGCCCTCTGAGTGCTATCAGTTCTCAGATGCTTGGAGCTGCAGAGGTGTTATGTTGTTGTTAAGAAGATGGTGCTTTTTAAATTATTTTTTTTTACTTCTTATGCCCAGTAGTCCCTCTGTGAGGGTCCTTAGGCCTAGCAGTGCCAAAAAACATTAATGCAGGATGGGAGAGACTGAGCTGAGGACTATTTGTGCTCAGTGGGTGGCTCATTAGCTGCAGCCCTGAGGATTTCAGTGATCTCAGTACAGTCGCAGAGCCTGAAGGGAGAAATATAAATGTGTAAAGTCCTGAAACTCACCTGGCAGAGTCACAAGGCTTTGCTCATGACACTGGGGAAGGGCTTACTTCCTTTGCTCCACATGGCTTCTCTCTGCTCGTCACACAGTATATTTTACTACTTATCCAAGGTGAGGAGGGAGAGTGGTTGTTTTTGAAAGCAAATTTATCCTCTTCCTGCTACACAGCTCTTAAGGAAAGTTGGCATGGAGAGCTGTTGTGCTTTCGTGCTCAGGAGGTGACACATGGTGATTCTGAAAGTCTGCAGAACCCTGGAAAAAAACCCTCTTTTCTACCAAAGGTGTAAAGATGCTCTCCAGGGCTGGTGTCTGCTGTCTGTGTGACTTCGGCCTCTTTGTTAGCATGGTCTTCATGGGGCCACAAAGTTCTGGCTGGATTTCCTGTCAGCTAGAACATGCAAAGAAGGGAAGGAGAGCTTTACAGGTCTGATCTGAGGTCATTCTCACAAGGAATTAAGGGACTTGCAGCTTTTTCAGGGTACAGTGGTCCTCTCACTTGAATTTTCAATCTTGAGGCTGGTGGTTAGCAGTGGGGAAAGTAGTTGCAAACCAAAAGAAGTTCATATAGCTCAGTGCCACCATGAGTGTGGAAGGCTGTGGTGGCACTGCAGGGTTGTGTATGGCAGAAAGGATGCTATTGGGTGTGCATCTGCTGGAGCTTTATAACTTCAAGTGACTTTGTACAAACAAGCCCAAGGAACCAAGCCTGTCTTTGCTAAAAAGCTGGAAGTCTGCAGTAATTTCCAGCAAGTTGCAAAGCTACTTTAAATTTCCCCCATAAGTGTTGTTTTTTTTTTTTCCCCTGGGTCTCTTCCTTTATATGGTAGTGAGGCTAGAGGTTCATAGTTAAAGGTTATTAAAATATTAAGTATAATTTTCTGCTGCATTTAACTCTTTGGAAAGAATGTGCAGGAGATGGCACGCCATGTGAAGTGTAAATACATGTATTGCAGGGCAAGCCGCTTCTCTTAGGAGATGGTGATCCCTGAATTATGTGCCTGGGGGTTATCTCTTTAAGTTAAAAGATCTAATTTTTTTTTCATTTTGGTCCACCCTTGCTAATTAGCAGACTAATCACTGGCAGCCAGCTATTGCAGGCGGGAGCAGAAAAGAGGAAGTTTGCAACCTTCAGACATATCAGCCAGATCTGTATAACTTTGTTGGTTTGGAAAAAATTCAGATGCAGGCAAAGGTGCTGAGCATACAAACACTGATCTGTATCTATTGATGAAGGCTATAGCATTGCAGGCACATGAGGGAGCTTTGCAGCCAAAGCAAATAAATGGTCCCCAAAAGAAAGCTTTCCCTGTGTGCCAGCTCAGTCAGGGCACGCTTGTGTGGTTCTGTCCAAGGAGGCTTATCACAACACAAACCACAGAGGACTGGGCTTACTGGGGAGGCAAGAAGTCCTGGGCATCTCCATCAGTGATGCTGGCATGAAACCAGCTGCGCCAGTGCCTGTAGCTGTGCAGGATGAGGGGTGTCTTGCGTTGCTTGTGGGAGCCACAGACAGGGATCTGGCCATTGCTCCCTCACCTTCTGGACACTCGTTCTGGCTGGAGCTCCTTAACTCTTGCTCCAAGGATAAATTATCCACTACTGAGTAGATGCAGTGGTAAAAGAACTGAGAAGCTATTGAGTGCTCTGGAAATACAGACAAATGAGTTCTGTGTGAAAAGCAGCCCTGTAAATTCATATCATTCATATGAATAGTTTTACATTAATTTAATTTCTCTTTAAAGGGGAATGGTTATTTCCCTATGGCTTTCCTATACAGAAAAGCAACAGGTGATGTTGTAGTGTTAATTTAATGTTGTCCTTGCCTAGATTAGTTCCGTGCAAAGACTTCACAATTTCATTCAAAAATACCACAAAAATGAGTGTTTTGCACTTTTAACAATTTTTTATGAATCAATATTTCAACGAGAACAAGCCATTTGCTTTCATTTTGTACATTAAACACTGAAAGGAAATAGGTGTTTCCTAGGTCCACTATACAAAGAGCTTGTCCTGTGATGACAACGAAAGAGCAAGCACATTTCTGCTAATGCTTTCACCATCAGCTCTGACTGGGCAACACTCTTGCAAGCAAAAATACTTTGGCGAGCATCTCCCATCCCATGGGCTCCCTCTCGCCTGGGGAGCCCAGCCTCCTACTCCTCCCTCCAGCCCTTGAAGAGTCCAGGATAGAAGAGCATCATCGAGGTAATCTTCCTCCTCCATAAACACCTGTCCCCTGGATGCCAGAGGGGCTTTTGGAACAGCTCTGGTTTTGCACAAGTTTAATAGAGTTTATATAAGACCATAGTTTTCAACATTTTTTTTTATTTGTGATCCCTGGGTAATGTGACCAGTGAAGATATAAAGCCTTATGTGGGCAAAAGACATTTACTTAGAAACAGACTAGTTTTTCTCAATGACTTTCCCTGAACGTAGCAGTCTTGTGGGGAATAAGAGCAGTGAAAAGCTACTGGAGATATTGGTCATTGCAGTAATGGTAAACAGCATGAGGTGGTGCTGTTCCATGTTATCTTTCCCATTTATTTTTTTGGGGTCTAACTCCGCTAATGTGTGTTCAGACATGCTGTGCTGTTATATTCCGGGGTTTTTTTATAAAGGCTTTTGTTCCAGAAAAGACAATGTTGCAGGAGTTTTGCTAGTTGCAGAAGTTTGCTTGCTTTGGTGGCCCATTAGACATGGCTTTTGAGGGGAAGTGGCTCCTACAGAACCACTGCAGACGTGAGCTAAAGTACTGAAAGGCAGGCATTGCCTGCATGCCCTCTGAGCATCAGTCTTCCAGGTGGGATGCTTCCATGCACATAGAGAAACTCCACATTATTTCCGAGGAGATTGCCATCAAGTTCTCAGAGGGTTGCATAGAATAGGGGTGATGCTGGCATGAGAACCAAAGCCAAATGCCAGAGAAAAGGATGGTGATACTTGAAGGGAGATCATTTGGAAGACAATGAGCATCTCAACAACAGTCAGAAAAACAGTCTGCCTGAGTCCTGTTATAGGGCTTTTGCCTTGGGTCTGTTGCTGGTCTTCGCTGCAGTGCTGAGCTCCCACACCTCAACTGACTCCTATTGAGGATCTTCAGTTCGCTGGAAAAGAAGAGCTCCCTAATGCCCAGGGTAGCAGTTCAAAGCTGATTTCCTGTGATCCAAATGTAAAACAGCCACTAAGTTTCAGATCTTGAATTTTCTATTAGCCTCTGGCTGCTGTATTCCACTCATTAAAACAAACGGGTTGTGTCACTGACCTCAGTTAAACCCACAGTGAGGTCTGACCTGAGTTTATTTACACATTAAGTGGAAGTGGTGGCATTCATTCATAAGGTTTCAACTGCATCTTTCATTCCAGGAATAAGCATAGCCACAATATTCACACCACCTTATAAACCAGTCTTCTTGCCATAGACATTTCTACCCTATTGCCTTAGACAAATTGGGCAAATTCATAGACAGCAGTTATATATACAGACACTGAAGGTAGGAGGCTGGGATGCACCCTCTGGCACCCCAACTGTGGATGCTGGGAGTATAAAGGAAAGTGGGCAGGTTTGTATGCTCTCCTTGATGGGCACTTCCAAAAGCCGTTGTTGGCGACAGCACTGGGATAGGTGAATGGCTGGTCTGACCCCATTGGTTTTTGCATATGCTCTTATTTCTGTCCTGCTGGAATGTTCAAGATGTGGCTAACAGACATGATGCAGCTATGTGCAGAGATAGCCAAAACAGATATGTACTTGCTGTTCCTGTACCCAAGGCAGTATGTGCTCTGCTGCTCGTGTTACTCGCATACGTGGCATGTCATGTGATCATTGATCTTCTGGTACCCAGGCTGGCTTGCACAGAAAGCAATGGTGAAAGCAGTCACTCTCTTCAGCCCTGGACAGCACTTTGATGGCTTAGCTGCATGTCTGTCCACTGCCAAGGCTGTACAGAACTCTGGGCTACCACCTGTAGATCAGCATGGCCCAGAAAAGCAGTGCAGCAGTGAGACCTCCAGCTGTGCACACAGTAGCAGGTAGTGTGTCAGGTGCTTCTGAAGGCCCATGGCTGTCGAATAAATAGTTTTTATTTTTCTGGAGGGAGTGCACAGGCAATAGACGTGCCATGTGGCCAGAAGCCTAAAAGAGCCATCCTATGCTCAGAACCAGGATAAAGCCTCCAAAATGGGAAATTGTTGCCCCAGGAAAATCCAGTAAGTTTTTCACTGATGTTCTTGTGTCTAACATCATCCTGCAGCAACAGTGCTCTTCCTAAAACATTGTATCTTGAATCCCTCAGGGTCAGTTCTCAGACAAATTTTTCTGTGCTGTGACTCCATCTTCAGCAGCTCATGACTTACCTTTCCATCTAATCTGCTGCCCCATTTCTGGTAGTGCTTGCAAAACCCACAAAAGATCTAGTCATCCAAGGAAGACTTGGCTGCAGATAATCAAGCCCATCTTGTTTAGCAGCAAGCTGACACTGAGAAATGTGAGCACTTTCATGGTCCTGCTCCCCGGTGGGATCTGCTCCTCCCTGGAGATTTTGACCCTTGGCTGAAGAGCTGCTTCCTCTTGCTATTCAGTTGTGTAAGCAGGCAAAAGAAGCCCCTGCCCACCTACCTAGAAGTTTCCCTCTGTGAACCCAGATTAAAGAAAAACCTCACTTTCCAATCCTTTCTGACATAACCCAATACAGTGTGACCAAAGTTGGAACATTTCCCACTCCTGCAATTCAGTGATCGTTCAAGAATTAATTAGGCAATAAAGTAGAGAAGATTCAGCTCATTTGATCCAACAGTTTGCGGGGGAATGGTGGCTATGGCTCCATCTGATATACATACCTTGTAACTCAAGTACTGATTCCATACAGTCTCCAAAAATACATTAAAACCAGCTGTGAAATACAGTGCTGCCATAAACTAAATTAAAGAGAAAACTCTTTTGAAACCTTATCCTAGAAAAGCATTAAGAGATCATCAGGTCTGCTTTAAATAAGACTATTTATGTGAACTGTCAGAGGCATAAGCTGTATATAATCAGAAGTCAAGAAGCTAGGACAGTCAGAGGAATCTCTGAGCTGCCCGTGCCTTGTTGGGAACAGACACAGAGATGCCCACTGTTCAACTGGAGAATGAGCTCACCACTACAAGTGTTAGGAGAGAAATTTTTAAAGAAGCTCAGTCAACTTGCTGGAGCAATTCCCTGATCCCTCTGTAATAATTCCTTGCAAGCACAATACTTTTGCAACAAAGGGTGTTCAGAGATGTCTTTTCCAGTATAATAAGGCAGTCTCTTAAGAGTGAAAATTGTTGCTCTATTAGCCACAGCAGCTAAAAGGCTCTTTGTCTTTTTGACACCATCCAGTTCCTACCACTGGAATCAACTTTGCACTTACCAGTGCAGAGATTTCCATTGACTTCAGCAGCACAGAGTCAGGCCTACAAGTAGGTGTAGGCTGCCAGTCTCTGAGGAACCTATTCCCTGTAGCAGAGATAAACAACATTTTGGGACCTAAGTTACGTGGGCCAGGATGCCACTTTCTTTTGCTCCTTTCAAGCAGCTTCTCATAGATGCAGGCATTTCTACCTCCTGTGGCACCCCAAACCCTGGGGTAGCCAGGAGCTGCTGCTTCTCACCTATTTACTTTTATTTGACATTTCTGTCAGGTAGCACTTTCCGAAGGTGGATTTTATCACATCCTACCTCTGGAAGGCAGAACTCTGGAGAGGACAGCCAGTCATCTTTCAGTTCCCCAGCTAATAGCTTTCAAATAATACTTCTGTAGTAACATTTCCAAATAATGCATCTGTAAATCAATACCCTTAAAAATTCCTCCAGAAAGTGACAAGAGTTGGGTAGGCTGGACACCTGTAAATAGAAAGGTTGACCAATGTTACACATCCCACCACTACAGCAATTAACCTCTGTTACACAGTCTTTAAGTTCTGCATTGGCTAGAGTGGTGTGGCATGTTTTATTATGTTTGGAAAGCCTTCATGGTCTCAAGAAAGCATTGTGCTCTCACAGAAGAAGAGACTCCCCTTTAAGATGTATGAAGATGTTCAGTATAAGTGACGGATAACATCTTAGGGCTGAGATGAATCAACAACGCAAGTTTATTATCTGGTTTACATTTCCATGTTGTTCAGCTTCTCTGTGAGACTACAGGGAAATGTTAACAAATTAATTGCATCCACTGCTGAAAGGGATCATAAGAACTGTTCTCAATCATCTGCTTTATATGGATATTGTGCGTAGGAGGCAGTGTTGTTTACTACCAGCTATTGTCTGTATCACCATAGCACCTATAAGCCTCAGAAATAGAGCAGGCTCCATAGCAGGGATGCTGTGAACACAGAAAAAAAGACGGGCACAGTCTCAAAAACCCCTCTGAGGTGTAAACCCTTGAAGAGAACTTAAAGTAAAAATAAACATAACTCTGCTGTTCTTACCTCTTTAAAACTTTCACCTTCTCTTTCTAGGTGAAACTATGAACTCAGAAGTTTTTTGCAACTCATCTACTGTCCTTTCAAGTTTTATCTGCAAGCCCCTAGATAAGGTTAAGTCTAAAACTGAATATGTATCTTTTTATTTCAACTCAGATTGCATCGTTGGAATGATGTTGTTACCTTGATAACATTGCAACTTGCATATCAGATGTATTGGAATCTGTGCCCTTCTAACTATCCTACAACTAGATAAGCTTCAAGGGCAGGAATTTTTCCAGAGGATCTTGAATGCAGACAGCAGATATACAGATAATATCCCAGTGAGACATAAAGTAAACCAAATGTGGTATTCTGGACTGTGAGGCAGCTCTGTCAAGTTGGAACACACAATGTAATCAGTAAATTAAAAAAACAAAGTAAATTAATCAGACTTGAGTCAAGTGTCAACTTTACTGTAAAGGCTCTACTCATT
Source organism: Mesitornis unicolor (assembly GCF_000695765.1). Taxonomy (NCBI): domain Eukaryota; kingdom Metazoa; phylum Chordata; class Aves; order Mesitornithiformes; family Mesitornithidae; genus Mesitornis; species Mesitornis unicolor. The sequence continues at coordinate 15,671 of NW_010188980.1, read as the reverse complement.
TTTCAGCTAGGTACTGGAAGCATTTAGACTTTGAGCACAGTACCCCTCTGTCACTGCTGCTAAGGGGACTGGGTCAGCGCTTCATGTCTGGAGTGGTTTTCAGCCTTGTAATCCACAGACCCATGGAAGCCTGTCAGCCACTTCCAGATGGAAGAGAAATATCAACAGGCTTCCACCAGCTTTCCAGTGGTCCTCAAATCCATCAGAAAATGTTACAGGAGTCCTATTTCTCCTCTTCTTCTCCTCAGCAAAATAAAGCTCAGCCTTCCTACCAGAAGTGTTATTTCAGCTTCTGAAGATTGCCTGGAGCTTCACTGAAGTCAGTATAAGAAGGATCTATAGATAACCAGGCAGACTGCTAACTTCCTTGAGGACAGGCCCCTGTCTTTGCATTCCACTCTTCCTGGTAGAGCACATCACCATGCTCAGCAAACCACTTGCTTTGAGTTTTTGGCATCTGCTGGCAACACTCCATGCTTTTTTTTTTCCTCATTATTGTTTATAGCAGAAAATGGAACATGAAGCAGCAACATTGCCCTTTACAAGGGAAAAACTGAGAATCCAAAGTGATCTCATGACTCCAAAGAGAATCAGACGATAAGCCTGGGAAGCTTACCCAGCTATAATGGTGCCTTGTACCAATCAACAGCTCGGGATTAGTAGGATTAAAGCAAATCTCATTTCTGGCCATCCATGTCTGAATTTCAGTTTGGCATCTGGTCAACAAAGTAACCGTCTTTTGCAAGGTAGTGTGACAGATTTCTTTTTCCATAAATATTATGGAATAATAAAAAAATATGTTCTCAAAAAGTCTGTGAAGTGCTCCATATTATCTGTGGAGATGGTGCTAAAATTGGAGCAGAACAAAATGTTCAACTTTCATTTTGTAACAGAGTGCCACAGAAGCACATCATGAAGTCATGTATCTGCTCAGGTGAGGTAGAACGAGCATTTTCTTTTTTCTTTGTCATATACAACTTCTCCTTACACCACGCCTAAGTCTACCAGATGAAATACTTTGCATTACAATTACTGTATCCTTTTGTACCAAGAGTATTTGATCACAGGTGAATGCTGGCTGAGACACTTCAGTTCTTAGATGCAATGGAGAAAGGAGGTACAAGGACATGAAAACGCGTGGGTATGCACACAGAAGGGAAAGAACTGGTATTCTGCAGTTGTAAAGACACTGAGGTTGCAAGCATTAAACAAAGCATGAGGCTTACAGCTACATGAACATACTTAGCTTTTGAATGGTCTTTGCCAGAAGTTTTCTTCTTAAACAGGGACTTAACTTTTCTAAAAATGACTGGTTTAGGTCTGATTCTTCATAGTGTTAATTTCTCAGAGTGATGACATTTCTTAAAGACCTCTCAATGTTTTTCTGAAATCCTGATCTCTCTTGTGCTTGTGGCTAAGAAGGAGTCTCTCCAGGTACCAGATGGAGGCATGCCCCGTGTGCGGACATGTCTGAACTGGCATGGTGCAGAAGGCCCAGCTCAGGCCCAGCTCAAGAACAAATGAACTGCATTTCTCCTGCTCTCCAGGTTTCTCCTCTGCATTGTGGAGTTGCTGACTTTGATAAATACTAATGTCTAAAAAATACACAAAATGTTTGTAGTAGGTAGAAAACGTCATGTCTGCATTTCGGATGTCACCAGCTCCATCCAGCTTTGGTAGGACTATTTGAAGCACTGAGTATGTATTCTCTGAAACCGGCAGACCTTTTAACCTGTTCCCAGGGAAGTGTTACTGGGGACGATTAACAGTGGTAGGGGCTGCTCCTTGAACTGTAAAAAACTGAAGTTCATAATCCCTTCAGGCAGGGATTAACATCTTCATGTTTGGAGCTACTACTCAAATACCTCCTTCCTCCTTCCCTCCCAAGACCGGGTGGAGAAGAGAGCTGCCTGCTCCCCATTTTACAGCTGTAAAGTTTCTAAGCTGGATATTAGCCATTAAAAATGGTAGAGCTCCGGTGACATCACTCAGCTTTATGGGAGCAAAAGATCTGACCCAGCACACGCAGTTATTTTTTTCTATTAAATCCATGCCTTTAAGAGTAGATGTCAGTACATAAGGGCTGCCTGCAACTCTATCTGTCCCCTGTGGTCCAAGGCCTGCTGCGGCTGCTGCTGTCCTCTGGAAGCGGAGAGTAATAACAGCTTTTAATCTGAACACAGCCAGGTATAAAGATCACGGTGTTGAGAAACAGCGTATCACCTAACAGCAGTGCTGCTCTAAAGGGGTATTTTTAGTTTTATGGGAGTCTTCAGTTCAGAATGGAAGCATTAGAGCAGGTTCAGTAAGAAATCTAATACCAACAGTGAATAGTAGTAAATATCTTTTAAGGGGTGAGGTTTGGGTCTTAAGTCATACTTGTGAAGATACAGGCCTATGTTAATATTACCAAAGCAGAGTTAATGGGCCAGTCAGTCAGCTGGTACAAAAGCAGCCTAGCCATATAGACAGGCAAGAGTACCGATTTCATTTATTGCTCGTCATTATTAAACGACTCATCCATTAAGCCACCAGGGACACAGCACTTCTCCAGTGCTTGTGGCTGGCTACCAGCTCCTAATACCAAAGACTTAATAAGAAGAGCTTGGACAATCATCTAGGATGAAGGACCTGATGTCACTGAAGTAATCAAAGCCATCCCACATGACAATGATAAATGGATGTCGCCTTATGCACCCTTCAGCTCACATCAACCCAAAATGGGCACTTGCTTCTCACTTCACAGTTGTGTTAGGCTCTTGCTGGGAAAACTTCAACCCCAGGAAGACTGGAGAACAAGGGGGCAGGTATGTGCATGTTGAAATGCACAGCCCACTTCCTAAACCCTTCCCTCCTTCCCCTGGGACATAACCGCTTTGGTGGACCCCACTGCTGGAGGGTCCGGGGTGTGTGGAGACAACTCCAAACTGTCTGGGGATGTGTGGAGACATCTTCAAACTGCACCTTGAAGGTCCTCTGCTTTTCCGTCTACTAAAAGTACAGGCAAGTTTGGGTGAAAACACTTTGCAACATGTGAAACGTGATAAACAGGACCTGAAGGTTTCTAAATGCCGAACTGGAGGGAGGGAAGGAAGACTGCTAGATTTTCTTG
>NW_010188980.1:0-12528 GCF_000695765.1 Mesitornis unicolor | reverse complement strand
CCTGCCCAAACCATCCCTGCCAAGCCTCATCTAAGGTCAAACACATCTTCCCACCACCCCATCTTTTTGTTTCACTTCTTTGTTATGCATAGAGAGTGTTAATTACCTGATAATTTGCTTCCTATAGCCCACACACTTTGTCTTTATACAGGATTCACTTTGACAGTTGATGTGAACTGCTCCAATGAAATTCCAATACATTCGCAGGAGCTGTATGGATTATTCACGGCGTTTTCAGGATATGTTTGAACTTCCATAGAAGAAAAATTAGAGGCTATTCTTCAACACTGACCCCCACTGGAGAGTAAGCCTTAACCTTTGTTCTCCTCATCTAAGGTATTAAATTAATTATGGAGAGCAAGATAAGTAGCTCTCAAGAACAATTTGTGCTTTAGTAACTCATTTCATGTAACCTAAGACCTTATACTTGATCAGTGATGTTGCAGTGAATTTTTAATGTGTTCTGCACATGGATTTTTCTGAATTGCCACTTCAATTTGATTTTACTTTACAATGCTGTATGCTTGTCAAGGCAGACTCACAGGACTGGAATCCTGCATCTAGTTTTGAAGCAGAAACAATATTGTTGAGACATTTTGCCTGTGGTAAGATTTTCAGTATTGTGACAAATGTTAAAATAGTAACGAATATAGGCAAAGTTGTAGGAACAAGGTGGAAAATGTACTTCTTTCCTCACACTTCTCCTTCTTCTTGATTGATTATCAAAGCTTTTTTTTTGGTGGTTTTTTGTTTGTTTGTTTGTTTGTTTTTATAGGAGATTAGACACAATTCCAAAAGTAGTATAGCCCTAAATTTCTGGCCCCCACATCATCATTAGAACGGTGTCCTGACATCCTCCAGTCAACAGCCTCCCTGCAACATCATTGCCCCTGCACAGAAGGGTGCCTAGTATGCTGTAAAGAACCAGAGAAAGGGCTCTTGGTTCTTATTCAGACACTCAGAACATTTTTATTTGGCTGTACAGCCATGCTGCTGTCAACATAGGTGCAAGGGCAAATATTCCTAACTAAGCCAGAAGTTTTTATTAAAGTAGCAATAAGCACACATGATTTGGAAACTAAAATTGATAATAGAGACTACAGCAGCCATGGAGAAATCCACCTAAAACTCTTAGCCAATATTTCCAGTACAATGGTCCGGGATAAGTGTGTTGACAATGTTCTCACAGGTAAAGTATCCGACTGAACTGCCATTCCAGTTGATGAACAGGGAGACGTTTTGGTTTTGACCATAATGGGTGAATGAGTGATGAATAGATGCTATAATGCCTTCAAAAAAAGTTTCCATGCAGCAAAAATCATACTTGACAATTCAGTACCACGTCCTGTAAACTAGTTATCCTACTCACTATTCCTACCTACTTAGATTGGGTAAAGTCACCAAGGTACTTTATAACCACTGTGGCTTTTATAATTCACTGTGGTCACTCTCCTTTTCTGATGTTTTCACCCATAAATCTCATGCTCCCTCAAAGTCTTCCAGGGGTCATTTTTTCTCTGCCTTTCAGATGAGAAGAGCAAGAGACTCCAGGAAGTTCACTGGAAACCCTGATATTGCTAATCTAATATGGAAGGTGTTGAGGTATATTGTGAGCATATCCTGCTCCAAAAGGGAAATACTGGGGCCTAGATTCATTCCACCTGACTCTTGATGCAGGTTTGTGGCTGAGATGTCCGAGCTAGGAAGGAAGTGCCTTCAGAAACCAGGGACAGATACAGGCATTTTTAGAGCACAATTGTGGTCTTAGCAAGATGAACAACTCACTGACCTGCAACATTAAGTAAAGAGCAAGTACAGGGGTTTTTAATACCTTTCTTATGTTTATAATTACAATCAAGAACATGTTAGGGTCAGAGTACCTCTCTCCCCACTCCTTACCCCACCTGCTCTCAAGGGCCTCTGCCCACAGGGAAGAGTCTGTGTCAGAAGGGGGATCCAGCATCATTTTAATGTCAGCCACAGGGAAATAAATCTGTCCAAAGGAAATGAGAACCATAATAAATTACACAGCTCTGCTCAGATGCCCTGCACTCAAGATGTAGCTTTTTTATTTCCAGAAACATTTATTTCACTTACCAACTTCTGGGTTATTTTTCTTTGAGCAATAAATATTCTGTAACACCCAAGTTGTTTTAAATCTCTCTTTTAACAAAAAAGTGAAATCTCCTGAGCCCTCTTGTTCTCTGAACAGTATTATGTTGGATTAAACATTTCAGCAGGCATTTTGACACATCTGTGTAAATGTCAATAAAACTAGAGCAATAAGGACCAATAAGAGAAAATGGAGACACTTTTGCAATGGCTTAAATGTGGATCTTGCTAGGTTTTGTGCCTGTGTTTGGTTTGGGGCTTGTTTTGACACATAGTTGTATAATGCTGATGATGTCTGTTTAAACCTGCTGCATTAATCTCATTTTGTGTCACCAAGCTGTCCCAGCTCTCCCAGGTAGTTGAAAGAGCTCTGATTAAAACTATGTATTGGAAAATATTTATTTATTCTAGGTGCTGAATCTAAACAGACAAGTCACCCTGGCCAAACTATTTGTCTTGTCACTTCACCTCTCTGTTCATTGCAGACTGACTTAAGATCCAAGACAAAGAAATACTCATTTTTGAACCAGTTTAACTCTTCAATGTGATATCCTTTGGCTTTTTTTTGGCAGTAGATATACATGTGGCTCTACTAATAATTGCAACTGTGTCAAGTTTTCTGATATTAGGTGTCAGCACTGTATATCTAATGATCCCTGTGTATGGGGACAAAATATACTCCAGAGAATGAACTTGTAAGTAATAAGAGAAGCTGCCTCTTACAAGCGAATGCAAGTGCCTGTATACCATATTCAAGATCTCATGAACACTTCAAAATACTTTCTTCAGGAGAGGCTCAAAGTACTCAGTGAAGTGGTAAACTTTACTATGTCCCTCTAACATTTATGTCTCCTAATGAACACAGACATGGGTCTCTATCATTAACAATAGACTTAATCAACTAAGCTCCTATGGTCTCTTTTCTACAAGTCTTTAATTCAGTTGTGCCATGTTTCGCATTTCATACACCTGAATGTCCCTACACTAAATTTATAAGCAATGTTGTTTAGAGTATACCTGAAAATGAAGAGCAACAGAACAAACATTTGGATTGCTGGAAAATGGGAATAAGTTTCCTTGCAAATTTTGCTGCTACTCCATCATCCCTTATTGATTCAGGTGCTCCTTTTCAGGTTGCTAACTACGAAGGGCATCTTAAGTCCAATCATTTGACTCCAAGCAATTGGTTGCCATGGAAACAGTGAGACAAAGCTTTGGGCATCTTTTGGGACAAAATTTAGGTGAAAGTCTCTGTGGGAAAATTGTCATTGTCTGACAGCCAGGTTTCAAATCAAAGCCAAAGTATCTCAGCTCAACAAAAGACTTGAGAAAGATGTGCTGGCCTTGTCTCTTTTGACAACCAGAGACTTGTAACTAACAGAGGAGCTGGGATTTGCCATGGATAAAGCAGACAAAAACAGGCACAAGGGACCTTGTGAAGAAGACCTTAAATGAAAGAATTTTTCAAAGCATCTCCAAACTGTTGCTAACAGGAAAGTGGAGAGGCATGATGCTGATGCTTGTTTGGACGCTTATGGTGTTTTATTAGTGCAACAGTTAACCTATGCATGGAGACTGTTTCTGCTACTCATTGCATTGGCTTTTCTGTTAGTTCCCTTGATATTACTGATAATAGCAGTAATAAAGGCATTATTTTTCCTCTTAAAAAAAAAAGACATTACCTTAACAGACTTGCTTTCTCAGTAAATGAGATGTACAGATTCATGTAGATTAGAGTCCCCTGAAATGCTGCTACATTTCAGTACATTTATGAGGGATCAAGAAGCTCACTCAGGCTGGCTGGAACAGATGGAGCTGTAAGTCTAGTTGGGAAGTTTTATGTGCATTACCAAAACTCTTTTAATACCCTCTTGTTTCTGCACCTGCAGGAAATACTGTGTCATCTGCCAAAAACCAAATTTCAAGGATTAGCTAATAACATTTTCTTTGAAAAAGAGAGCTGATTCTTAACCAGTATCGTGAGTCTTTGAAGTCTCCATAATCTATTTTCCCTGGCTGCTTTTAATGAGCCTTTGAATGTTACTCTGCAATTTCTTTTTTTTTTCTTTTTTTCTTTTTTTCTTTTTTTCTTTTTTAATTTTGTGGGGGAAGGGAATATGCACTCACTTTTCTCCAAAGAATTTAAAAAATTCATTACTGCAAATAACTTTCACAGTGCCAGAACACTAAGTTATGCAGTATCTTTTGAGTGCATCTAGGGTAAATAAATCACAGCTTTGTCGGATTCTCCATCCCAGAGGTTAATGAGATGTAGAAGAAATTCCCAATTATCTCACATTTGACTTTGGGTCTCTTTTCTCTTCAGGTAAGCCAGTTATCAGTGGAGTTTCTTCTGAGTCTTCTTGGTATGCTATTGTCTGTGCTACTCTATATTCTTTATGGGGTGACTACATGTATGCCCACGCCATGGTTTCAACAGTGTTTAGAAAATTAGCCCAGCTCACCCTAAACCAGTTAGCCTTGAAATCTGTAACAGGTCAGGAATGGCAACGTGGAGATCAGTTGCGCGTTTTGTGTTAGGCTTTTACATTGGGTTTTAAAGCTAAATTGTTGCTGATACTAAACTAAACTAGTGAGCTCACTGATCTCTGTGCCATGCTTCAGCCAGTGCTGTGAGTGCAGACACAGCCTGGCTTGTTTAGCCTGAGTCACCACTGCCCTTCCCTTATTTTATGTTGGTATAGGCAGCTCACTTGATTCCAGTGGATATATACCCACTCTCCCACCACCGACCAGACATGACTTTCCTCGCCCCGGCTCGCAGCCCACTGCCAGGAATTCGCTTGTCAGCATGTGCTGTGGTTGTGCTGGCACAGCTTCATGCCTCACGTCCCCAAAATACGCAGGCCTCCATCCCTGACCCATCCCATCTGAGGCTACCAGGGCAGAGGTAGGAAGGAGCCAGTGATGGGGGTCCCAGCCTCAAGAATCAAGGCTGCAATCCAACGTAGGAGATGTGGACCTGACTCCTTGTCTGTGCTCTTGAGTGCTAAACTTGGCTCTGCAGGCTGCTGCGCCTGGCGGCCCCAGCCTCCCTCCCTGTCTCTGTGTGACCACAACCACAGACTCGCTGTCGATGCCTCCAGACAAGGGAGAACAGGCCCCAGCCTGCGCAACTTCTTCGTTAGTGCTGCTCGCAGCCATAATTAGATAATATGAGAGGGTTTTCCTCTTGCCAGCAGACAGAGTTAATGTACAAAATCTGAAGTAATAATTTTAAGTATATTGAAGCTCAACTGTAAACAGGATAGGGCTGGGGTTTTTTCTGTACACAAGGAACATAGACCATTAGGTAGATTGCAGAAAGAGTAGGTATAAAGGTGGGTAACTGTATAATAGCTCTGTTTATCCTTAAAATAAATGTGGAGTCTAACTACATTCCATTATTTAACATGTTTCTGTATCTCTCTAAAGCCTCAAGGTACCTTTTCATTTTCTCTACCATATTTTTCTGGTTTAAGAGCAGATGACTATGTTTCTATAAACTTTGTTTTCCTTTGAAACGGTAATCACTTACTTTCTCAGACTTTTCCTATTATGGTACATTTTCGGAACACTTAAAATATTATTTGTTAGTTAAACAAAACAGGAAGTTGATTTAACTGGCCAAGATGAGACCACAAATGGTCTCCAACTAAAAATGATCTACATCAGACGAAGATTCTTCTTAAAAGCTGTGCTGGTGGCTCTGCTTCCAGCACCAGTACTGCCACATGTAGGAATTATTCAGCCCACTCATGGGTATAAGCCAGCCTTCACTGCTTTACAGTAAGAGTTAAAATATTAATGTTTAGGGTGCTTTTCCCTTCTGTTGGTGGAGGATTGAAAGCACTGCCAAGCCACTGAGCATAAGACTACTCGTTGTCTCCATTGTGGACAAAGATGTGGAAGAAGGAATTAGCCCACCTACTAAGTAATTATTTATCTTTTGTTATTTTGATTTCTTTCAAAATCAAAGAGTTACTCCTGGCAGACAAACTTTGATTCATAATGAAAGTCATACAGCTGGAAAGAGTACGTGCAAGGTAGCATGAGTTTTTACAGTTACTTGCCCCAGTGGTCTTCAAACCTGATTTACTCCCTTTTTTGCTATTTTGGACCCTTGGAACACAAGCTTTCTGATAAATTAAACTTCTGCCACACTGAGCCGGAACATGGTCTGCACACTGTAAGCCAGAACTTGAAATACCCTAAGAGTCCTGAAAGGCGAAACCAGCCTGATTCACTCTTGCTCCTCCTCTGCTGCAAGCCCAATGGCAGGAGCTTGCCTAAAACTGCTGGAGGATGGCTGGCATGAGGCACCACAAGAAAAACCGTGATGTGGACCTACTCTCCTCTCTCAGAAATGCAAAGCTAACTTGCTCTCCAAGCAGCATCCAGGGCCAAGTGACATAAGGTCATGCCACAACACAAAAAAGGTATAGGCGAGGTGAGCACCCACCTGACCAAACTGAAGTTCCTCCCCTCTGGGAGAAGCACTGGGAAGCGTGGAGGCACTGACCTGACCTGGCCTTTCCCCGAATGGCTCCTTCCTCAGCTCCTCACTGTGAGCGTAAGGGGTGGAAGTGGCATTTTACTGGCTTTGACTTGGTGACGTGAACTGCAAGCTGGATTGACACCAGAATACAGCAACTTGGAATTACTTCCACATTTTGACTGTATGATAGGGAGTTAAGATACATTCAGTGTGCAATCAGCACATGTCAAATTATTTTGGGAAGTGTATAAATGTGTGCTGCTGATACTGAACAAATGATCATCTGTGTATGATGGTGTTTTCACTTTCTGTTCCCAATAAATTTTCTTTTCTCCACACTAGTGCTTCTGCCACTGTCCTGAAACAGGCAAAATGTCAGCTGAGGTCAGCTGAGTCCTGAATCAAGATTGCAGACTTGGCTTGATGTGTGCAAACTGCCTGATGCCAGCAGGCAAAATTAAATAGAACAGTGAAAATACCCACAACGTGCAGGTTAAACCCCTACTGCTATCAAATCAAGTGTAATTAAGAAGTCAGAGCAACAAAGAGGGTGGATGGATCTCATGCTGGAAGTAAAACATCTTTCTCCCTTCTGTTTCCCTTGAGCAGATTATATTTCTTTGTAAAGAACATGGTTTATTTTTGTCTGCCTCTTCTTTTATCGTGGTTTCTTAAGATATAACCATCTTTGTTAATTTTTTTTCATCCTGAATGTTCCCGCTTGGGACTGTAGAGATCCAATTAACCACTTCTTTGCAGAGGCTAGAGACAGGCCTCATTGCGCTCCAGCTGAGGTCACCAGCATTTTCACCCCAACTGAGCTCTCCTACTTGAAACAGAGCCTGATTTTAGTTTGAGAGCTTTGTCATCTGAAGGAGTACCCACTTGTCCTTTCCTAAAACATGGTGGCACAGCCCATGTGGTAAAGCCTAATTTCCCTGCAGTCCACCTCAAAGTTGGGGTCCACTCCAGTGGTGCAGTTACTCTGCTGTGCCATGTGCTGGTACGGAGTCTAGGAAAGGCATCCCAAATGTCCTTTACATAGCTCCCTTCTTCTCAGATGACAAACCGGGAATCGGTATTCTCTAGGATAATGGCGTGGATACTTAGACTCATCATTTTAGGGCAGTTGGAACTGTGTAATGGTTTTTGGGGGACCCTGAAGTTTGTCAGCAATTCCCAATTTCATTTTGGTTTGGCCTTGGATTTATGCACATTCTTAACCATTACAATTTTTAAAGACTTAAATGATAACAGCATTTTAACAGCTTGCTTTTTTTCTTCCTTGACATTTCCAGTGCTAGCAGTCAATAGAATGTATGAATGTGAAACTAATACTGGTATCAAAGGAAATTACAGCATTTTGTGTTAAGGGAGATGCTCCAATGAGAGGTTTTTTCTGACTAGCAATGCTAGGTAGCAGTGATGGAAAACATTTGGTAGGTGTGCACTTAACATGAACTTGCTAAAGAGATAAGGAAGTTTCCTTATTAAAACAGACATTTCTTACTAATAAAATTCAATTAGTATGTCAGTCTTGACTTCAGGCACATTCTAAAGGAAGTGTCAATTTAATAATCACTCTTCAGTTTGAAATGTCATCCCTACTCTGATTGCAAGTAAACTCTATAACAGCCATAATTAAAAGAGTTCGGAGAAAGGGAGTTAGCTTGCAGTTTTTACATTCTGTTTTGCCTGCACTGTATGATTTGCAGCACTGTGTGGAGTCCAATAATTCCTTTTGCTACAGGTACGTGTGCTCCTGCAGCCCCCACATTTTCACCCCCTTTAAACCAGTGACTAAAACAGTGGGGTCATAGTTTAAGAGTGAAAAGGTTTATGGTAAGACAAATATTAACAATTACCAGGAAGAGCAGTACCAGGCTGGATCAGCATAAGCTGGTGACAGCACATGAGTGCCTGGGGAAATCCAGTTGGATAGGAGAGAGAGATTAACACAGAGAAACACACTCTGCTCTGATGCCTGTATGCATCCTCACTAGGAGGTGTGAGGGAAACAGCTTTACTGAGGATTGTAAAATTCTCCCTCTCAAAGAGCAGTGAGGAAAAAGGGTGCTCAGGCCTGGAGGACAGAAGAAAATTCAGACTGCACAGTGTTAGTGGTGATGGCAAAGGGGCACCAATGGTGCATTTGTGACTATTGTGACAGATCGCAGGGGTAGGGATGAACAGGGAATATGCATACCTGTAACTATCCATATCTAGTCATGTAGCAGCTTCTAGAAGAGACTCAGGGTCTCTTGCCTGCTTTGTCAATACTTGTATAGCTGATTGTACTGCCAATAAAGTCATATGGAAGCAGGAACTAGAAGTAAGAAGATATTTGCCTCGGTATGTTCAAAGGCCAGATCACACTGAAGGATGAAATCACTTCCATGTCCCAAACTGAAGAGCATTTTGGGGAACATAGAACATATGTCATGACTATATGTCATATTGTCAAAGGCTGAATGACCAGCTTTTTGCCTGACTAAGGTGTTCAAACCCAGGGACTCTCTTCAGCAAAAGTATTTCCCAGCTAAAATCCTAATGTCTTGTGTTTTGGACATGATCTTATGAAGCAAACTGGCAGGGCTGAGAGTCTGAAATGAGCAGGTCCAGACTCATGGTGAACTGCCCTGACTGCGCTACTGTCCTGCCTCATGGGCTTTTACCTTTAACATGGCTTTGGTGTGATCAGTGAACAACACTGCTGGGTCTAAGTGCAGAATGGCAGCTGAACCTTGAAGGGAGTTTCCGAACAAGGACACTTTTTGCTAGCCTGAGTGGGTACGGGTTTGGTAATGTTCCATCTGTGACATCTTTGCAGAGAATAAATAAGTTATATACTTAGGTGGGGCTAGCATCAGTGATGACAGATGACACATTATGGTCAAAAGGCCACAACTTCATTAATATGGTGCCTAAAGGCATCCTCCTGACAGCCGTGGAAAGAGGAGGAAATGACAGCCTACGGCACTCATCAGCCTCTCCTCCCTTTCTGGCACTGCAGAACAAGACATACTGCAGCAGGCCAGAACAACCCTGCCAAATTGGGCGAGATTGCCTAATCCCACCTCACAGTTTCCCATAGCTCTCTGTGGCAGGGAAACAGATTCCCTCTCATCTGCCAATGGTCCTGCCCTCTATCTCCATCAGCACAACTATCCTCTAGCTGATGTCACTGTAAAATCACACCTCAGTAAAGATACCAGCAGTAAAACGTATGGCAGGGGGTAAGAATAGCCGTGGTATGGAGGTGGGAGCTGCACAGCAGCTACTGTGGGTTATGAACCTGCCTGCCACCAGCAGACCTGGTGAGAGGTCAAGCAGGACCTTTCTTGTACCCTTTCTGCCCACTCTTCCACGCCCATATCATATGCATCTCTGATGCAAACCATCGTAGAGCCTTTCATTGCCATAGGTGAAAGCCAATGCCAATCGCAGCAGCATCCCAACCTAAATTTACAGCAACCAAGGCTGGGAATATAGCTCAGACACATGTAAAAAAGCCCTACAGTCTGACAGCAGACTTTTCCTGCATAAATAAGGAACCGTTTCGCATACTTATCTCCGCTCGTGACTGATATTCTTTCTGACAAGTTTCAATCTCCAAGGTCTGTGAGTGCGTTTTGTAATCTGTTGATACGGAAGGTTGGTCCAGGCTGATGTGTTCACAAATGAATACCCTGGGGAATACTCTTGAGGTTTAACTTCAGCCCAGGGAAGCTGCCCTCCCTGGGCTGCCCCTGCAGTCAGTGCAGAGGGACAGGCACCTCTGAGGGGTCCTTCAGAGCTGAGGCCCAACTTCAGGCATTCAAATTCCCACATGGAAGGATTTTTTTCCTCTCCTTTGACTCCAAAGAGAGCCTCCAGACACCTATCCTCTGAGGCTGAGCTTAACCTTTGGGACTGCTCCCCACTTACTACATTTGCTGTTGAACAGACACACCAGGAGCCATTCCAGGGGCAGCCAAGAAGCTACTGAATTTGGATTTGTACCACCCAATATTACTGATGGAAAACATACAGTAGGTGCATGACTGGGGTGAGCTGTTACTTGAGCCTCCAGTGCCTGCAATGACAGGAGCTGTATTCTGGCCAAAGGAAACTGAGATGTCATCTTCACCTGCTTGGTGGAAGGTGCCAGCACCCCACACCTGAGCTGCATATGGAGCCTGTTCTGATTGCAATGAAAAAGTAAGAAAAACAGCAACATCCACAGTCATGGAGGGAAGGATGGAAATACAACGAGACCTCCACTAGTAGTGTCCCCAAGGTGAGCTGCATCTTCCCAAGCCTAGGGCAAAGAGAGAGACCATGGAGCCTACAGTACTGTGCAGCAGTAATATCAGACTGGGAAAAGTAAAGGCAGAGCCGATGCTGGTTTCTGGTAGCTTTGCTGAGGATGAGTAGGGATGTGCTGCAAGAACCCAGGTGTTGTTTTGAAGGGAAGGAAGCAAGCTACACAGCTCCTGTCTTACCAGAGCTGGTCAGACATTACATACAATAGGGAGGCTGTGGTCAGGCACAGTCTAAAATCCCCCCTCTTGCAGCTTTTATCTGTTACAAATGGCCCAATCCAGTGGCTCATTGGGGTACCTGAAAGACAGGACGAGTGCCTGAGCTGCTGTCCTCAGAGGTAGTTCCTGCCCCTGCCTGGTGAGTGCTATAACGGTCCTTCCAACATGTTTGATTCCTGTGGTCCTTTTCCTGTGAGCCCACACTGGTTTAGATGGGTCCTGCTCTTTCTGGAGCACTAAAACTTAACCACTTCCCCCCTTTAGGAATCTCAAGTGAAAAATTAAAATACCTTTCAGCGGCTTATAGATAACATGCCATGACTCCCACAGGTAGGAAAAGCAGTATGGTCTGTGCTCCATTACCGGTTCTGAAAGACACAAGGCTGCAGAAGAAACTCAGGAGCACGGGGTACAAATCTCCCAGATTTTAGCAGTGGCTCCACTCAGGTCCAAGGAATATTTTTAGTACTGGTTGAGCACTGTCCCGTGTCTTGATCCCTGCCCACTCCCACTGGGTCGCACCCGAATTTCAGAGATTTTAGCAGTGGCTCCACTCAGGTCCAAGGAATATTTTTAGTACTGGTTGAGCACTGTCCCGTGTCTGTGATGGCTCTTAGATCCCTGCCCACTCCCACTGGGTCGCACCTGAATTTCAGGTCCCTCTCAGGCTGGTGGCAATGCTATCTCCAGCGTAGGTATCTGCGACTCAGACTATTTAACCAGAGGTAAACCAAAAGCTGCCCGTGGTCATGTAATGACAGACTGTACGGCAATACACGTGTGCAATGATGACAAGTTAAGGTCAAGTGGGAGAACTTAAGCTAACATTTCCTAGCTGGGGAATGCCTGCATTTGCAGCCACTCAGCTCTCGTTTTACAGTAGCTCTTTCCGTGGTGTCTGCTCTGCGCATTTACCACCAATAATTTACAGTTTAACGTTCAGATTTCATGCCTGCTCATTAGGCACGTTCAGCTTTCAGGAGTGTACATAACCAGCTGCCTTGCATCAGAAACAGTGCTCCTCATCTGACCGGGACCCACTTTTCCCCAACACATCCTCGGCAGCCGGGTGCCCGAGTGCATCCACCTGACTTGGAGGGTGCTGCGTCCCCCTGGGTGCCCCGACAGGTGACACCAGAGGGCAGCCACCGGCCTCCTGCAGCGGTCAGGCCTTGCTGACCTGGGTTATGTCCTTCTCGGCATCTTCCCCTTCCCCTTCTTCACACCTGAGCAGTGGGAGAGGGCATGGGGAGGGGGGCACAGAGGAAGAGTCACCCCGACCGGGCCGCGGTCTGCCCGGAGCAAAGATCTCCGCCTTGACAGGGGCCCTCGGTGCCCCTCGGCGGGGCAAGGCACGGCACTGCGCGGCACAGGTGGGGACGGCGGGGCACAGCG